>NC_065922.1:34621929-34650359 GCF_024586455.1 Bactrocera neohumeralis | reverse complement strand
ATTATCAAAACGTATAAAATATTTTATAAAGTACTCAAATATTTTATTTATTTAAATTTTTGTTTTATTTTCGTATTACACTTATTTGGTATTCCCAAATTATTAAAAAACTCAGTAAGGTCAAATCAAAGCTAATTATTAAGGCTCAACACATTGCAATTAACTGACAAACGATTACAATGCACAAATAGTTAAAAAAACACGATATTTGCCTTTCTTTCGATGGACATAGACAAATTAGAATAAAAAAAGTTGCTTACTATACGGGTGCAAACATCGCTGTCAATTTACTTCATTGACTGTGAAATCGCGCAAAAACAACAAAATGGTGCACTCAACCAACCAGTTAAACAAACCAAATCCAAACAAGGGCATAGCCGCCTACTGACACAACAATAAGTTCATGACAAGTAAAGGAATTCAAATGAAATGTAAATAAGTAGATACGGAGCATTGTGATGATTTTGATTACATTGCTGATTACCATAATTTGTATCAATAACATGAAAAAACGTTAACTTCTTCTGCAACGAAACTAATATACCCTTCACGGGTGCATTTCTTTTAGTAACTATGTGTCCAGTTTGTAAGAAAGCTATATGCTATAGTAATCCGATCTGAACAATTTTTTCGGAGATTATGTTATTACCTTAAGCAGTAATCCATGTCAAATTTCGTGAAGATACCACGACAAATGCGAAAGTTTTCCATACGAGAACTTGATTCCGATCGTTCGGTTTGTATGGCAGTTTTATGTTATAGTATACAGACAGGCGGACGGACAGATAGACGGACAGACAGACAGACGGACATGGCTAAATCGATTCAGCTCAACATACTGATCATTTATATATATACTTTAGACCGTGCGTATACGTAACGAAAATATTGTGACAACCGATTTCTCATATAAAAAGGTAATCCAAAAATTACGAAAGTGTTGAAAAAGAAAGCAAATATTATTTGTGATTTGCTAGCTAAGGCTTAGGGAAATTGCGGTAATTTTATACGATTTCTTATAAGATGATCCTTAGTCCAAGCCATTATAAATGTATTAAAATACGCAATACACCCAACTCTTTTTTGACACGGTAGATACGTTCCTCAGAAATTCGTGTAAAAAAAGCGTGTAGAAAAAGAGGCGTTTCCTATAGTAAAATGGGGGATACGTTCCATGTCATCTGAAAACCGTGTAAGCTGAAATAAAGAATTATATTTACTTCGGAAAACCGTGTAAAAAATGTTGAAAACTATAAAATTTCAGATATGCATACAAATTGTATGTTCATATGGCATTTTATTGAACATTAAAACTTAAAATTCATAATTCATACAGGTTAAAAATTGGTAGATTAAGCAAAAAATAAAAGAAATCTATTAATCCAGAATTAAGAACAGAAAAATTAGAATAGAGCAGTAAGGAAAAAATATTTACATTGCTACATAATTATTCGTCGCTACTTGATAACAAGCGCAATTGTTTGTAACCAACTGGACTAAAGTCAGTATCATCGCTGGAGATATCCATTTCAGCAATGTAAATACTATCATGCGAACAATATGTGTAGGTAAGAATTATCGCATAAGTATTTCCCAGTTACTACTATGTATGTTCATGGTGCTAAGTGTGGTAAAAACAAACATAATTACAAGACAGTGATTTTGAAACCGTACTAGATTAAAAGTTTTATACAGAAAAAAGTTTTTTTCAACCTTGTAAGTTCAAATCCGTGTAAAAAAAGAGTTGGGTGTACTTGGAATTTTAGGCAAGTCAGAGTATATATGGTAAATATATCCACATATTTTCCATACAATCTGGACGATCAAATCAAGTTAATAATCCTATTAAACACTGCACCTATGAAGATATTCGATCTTCAATTTATTATTATATTTATTGATGTATACTTAACATTCTTCCCTCAACATTTCTTAGGATCAGCAGGTATGCCTTGCCGATATTCAAACTACCCAGATGCCTAGACAACAACATTATGCACCTTTCCCAGACGTTTTACATTCTAATAAATTTTGAGGAAAACATATACTTTACATTTGAGATATAACGGCTATTAAAGACAGGTGGAAATATAATTTCATATACAGACACTTTCGTTTTCTGTTTGCACACTATCTCAGCATGCTACTTCCGCTACTTAACTTCCGTTTTCCGGTGACGGACAAAACATCTAAGTAAAAAATTAAAATAAATTATAAGCAAAACGAGTGCAGTAAGTATTGTTTCAACACACATGGTGTGCAAAACATGCCCGTTTGTTAGTTAGCTAAAAGTTAGATAATAACAAAAACGTGCTCCGTCCAGAGAAGTTCAGAACTCGTCGACAATAAATGTGATAATGTAATAAAAGTTTAGCAGATCAATTATAAAAAGTACATGCGTTCACAAACAAAGACCAATAATGAATATATGGTATATGTGAGAGAAAAATGTGCACACATTTAGGTTTAAGGTTTATGGACAGTTATGTTCAACGTATCTTTAATTTTTCTGCATATTCTTTAGTTTGAGTATTTCTACTTAACACATTCGCGTAAATTGCGGGAATTCCCGTCATTCATGTTTCCTTCAATAAATCAAATGCGGGAATTCCCGCGGTATTTGAATAGGGCTTTTCAACCGTCAAAAATGGTTCACTTCTTATCACTGCACATTTTTAGTGTTGGTAAAGTCGTGAACTACCATCCTTGACAGTCCAACCGCAATTCAAACAAATTTAATTTGGGGAATCCCCATTCAAAGTTAACGTGCCAGTCATTTGTTGTTTGTTGAGAGGAAGTTTCAATAAAACGAAATGCGGAAAATCCCGACAAAAGTGCACAGGAAATTCATGTGGTTGAGATTCTCTGAGTGTGACAAATGCGAAAGTTTACTTTTTCTTGCAAAACTAAAATAAATAAAATTTTTGCCTAAGTTGTACAAGGTATTTTGTAATAAAATATGACGAAATATTTGGTGATTCAGAGGACGAATATTCATTAGACGAGGAGAAGTTTAGTTCCAGTGATGACGATGAGAGTGAAAATAACCCAACATATCAGGAAGATTCTATCTACAAGGATGATACCGATATTTGCGAAGTGGAGTGTGACGATATTTGGCGTGAAACAACAAAACCTATACCACTTTTCCCCTTTGCTGCTACTTGGTGAGTTCAGGATGAATTTGATAGCGAAACATCCCCGCTAATGATATTTGAAAAATTGTTTGATAATTACGTCATGGAGTTATTACTTTCTTCCATCAATGCTTATGGGATTCACTTGGAAGATAATGACCCTAAGCCTTCAACGCGAAAGCGGCTGCAATTTACTGCAATAACAAAATGCTTCAATTTTTAGGCATGTGCCTATTACAAGGCCAAAACCGAAAACCGTCGATAAGGAAAATGTTTTTGAAGGATATGTTATATTATCAACCAATATTTGGTGCTGTAATGTCTGAAAGACGTTTTCAGCAAATTCTAAGATGCTTCAGCTGTCATATGCCTTATCAACAAAAATATCAAGATACAAAACTGGAAAAAATAATGCCGATGCTCGATTTGGTTTTGAAAAATTTCAAAAGGCGTATGAACCAGATACAGCCTTGTCTTTAGATGAATCGCTTATGCTTTTCAGAGGAAGGTTATCCTTTAGACCAGGCCCGTCCAACACAATTTTGTGAAGGGCCAGGTTTAGCATTTTCATAACCGTAGCGGGCCAAAAAAAATAAAATGACCTTCAGTTTTGGTATATTTATTTATTTATAAAAAGCAGCATCACATAAATCTTAATATATTATTATTAATGTAACTATGGCCTCAGCATATAAAGATATTCTTATTTTTAAAATCTAATTAATGAGATGTCTGAACAGCGCATCTATGTCAGCTGGAGTTTTAGAAGTGGCTATGCGCAAAATGCCTTTAAGATGGCTATCTAATAAAGATGATCTGGTTTTTGATTTGTTAAATTTCATAGCTGCTCGCAAACTTATGTACCAAATAAAGAAATATGTTGAATGGGTTGGGTATTGACTGGGTGTAATATACTTTTTGTAAAATTCAATTAAGTTTGGAAGACAATTATTATATGCTGTTTTTAGATGAGAGCTGCTTTGCAATTCTATTAACTCCAGCTGTAAACTCAGCGCAGCGCTCTCAATTTCAACATCAAATGGATTTTGAAACACTTTCATGCAGGGAGTTTGTGATTTGAAGTCTGCGAATCTGTCGTCAAACTCGTTCCTTAATCTTTGTAACATCAACACGTACTTGTCAAAATCCAAGGTATCTTGCTTTCTTGTAGATAAGGTCTCCCAATGAATCAACTGCTTTTGTTCCAGCTGCTTTTCCAACAAAACGCTTTTTTTGAAAGCTAGAACGTGTTCGTATAACTGTGTGCATAGTTGGTCTTTCCCTTGCAGTTTCAAGTTAAGATATTTAGTTATATCAACCAAAACCTCATCAGTAAGGAAAGTAATTTCTTGGTCTTTGTTGCCAAAAAATCTTTAAGTCGTCCCAGGGAATATAATCGTTTTAGTGTAGCTGCTCTGCTGAGCAGCGAACGCGACTGAATATACAATGTCTTCGTGATCTGAACCGACATCAGCCAGAAAAGCCTGGAACTGTCTGTGGTCTTGCGCGTATAAAATTAACTAACTGCACTACTTTATCCATCACGTGTTTCAGGCCTATACAACTGGGATGCCCAAAGACGGTAAGAGATGGCGGGCCGGATGAAGGGCCTATGCCGAGGCGGATGGTGGAGGGGGCCGTATATTTGGACAGGCCTGCTTTAGAAGAGCTCGGTATGGTATAAAGTTTTACGAACTTACCACAAAGGATGGGTATATTTTAAATGTAAAAATATATGCTAGAAAAGATATTGGTGAAGAGATCACAGGATCCAAAACAAAAGCTGTAGTTTTAAAACTTATGGCTCCATACCTCAATCGTGGCCATCATTTGAATATGGATAATTATTATAACAGCGTTGATTTGTCCAATACACTACTGCAATATAAAACCCAATCGTAAGCCGAGCCTTAAATGTATAATCAGTAAGAAACTGAAAAGAGGCGAGTATATTTGGCAAAGAACAGGAAATGTTTATGTGACAAAATGGAAAGACAAACGTTACGTTCTGTCCATAACTACGGCACATTACCCACGTCTAACCAAAATTACTAATAGAAGAGGCCAAAAGAAGATGAAACCAATAGACGTCATACCAGAAAATAATATTTGTATTTAATAATAAGTTGAAAAAATAAAAATATTTAAGTAAAAATAAAGAATTAAGAATTAATTTAAGGAATTCCCGCAATTTCTTCAGCACATATAAAAATGCTCTTGAAAAATTAAATGCGGGAATTCCCTAATTTGTTCAGACTATTTAAAAAAATTAACCTGTAGAAAGAAAGCGCTCTTCAATTTTGTATGGAAAAATTAAGTGATTATCTGGCAGCCACCCGATAAATTCAAATGAACGCGAACGTGTTAACAGTATGAATATGATTATTCTCTAAAATTGGATGGTATGAACACAAAGGAGTAATTTTTTTACTGTCCAGATAAAACTTTAACTCATAAACTTATATTTATACGTATACAGAGCAAAGAATATCCCTGCAAAACAGAGTTATTAGAATAATTTTAAAAGGTCTAACCGTTTTTTCACTTGTGTATGTTTTAAATATACAATTACTAATTTCTTAAAAAAAAAACAAGAAAAAACGATAACTACTATACCCTTAACAGGTGCATTTCTTTTAGTAACTATGTGTTCCTTGATTCCGATCGTTCGGTTTGTATGACAGCTATATGCTATAGTGAGCCGATTTAAACAATTTCTTCCGATATTACATTATTTCGATGAACAATAACTCATGCCAAATTTCGTGAAGATATATCGTCAAATGAGGAAGTTTCCCATGCATGCAATTGATTCCTCCATTCAGTTTGTATGACAGCTATATGCTATAGTTAACCGATCTGAACAATTTCTTCGGAGATTACATTGTTGCCTTATAAAATAATCTATACCAAATTTCGTGAATCTTGTCAAATGTGAAAGTTTTCCATACAAGAAATTGAAATGACGTTTGCAAAATTTCAAAACGATACCTTAAAAGCTGAGGGACTGGTTTGTATACATACAGACAAACGGACAGACAGAAAGACGGACACGGCTAAATCGACTCAGCTCAACAGCTCAGCTCGTTTATATATGTATATAATTTATAGGGTCTCCGACGCTTCCTTCTGGGTGTTACAAATTTCGTGGCAAACTTTATATACCCTGTTAAGGATATAAAAATCCTATTGAGGTATAATTTAAAAAAATTTCAAGTTTTAGAAAAACGCACATTGTGAAAAATTTTATCAAGATCTGTTAGAAAAAGAAAAAACGTTAACTTTTGTTCTACCCAAGCAAGAATACATTCAAGAATAAAGAGTTTAAGAAAGCAAGAACTATTTTTTTATCGTTCAATTTGCACGACAGCTTTAAGATATAGCCTTGAATTATAATTCATGTCAAATTCCGTATCTCGCCAAGTAAAAAAGTTTTCCTTGAAAAAACTTAATTTTGATATGACAATGTGGTTTATCTTAAAGCACTTAAATAGCATTACATGCATTGAGCCACACATATGCAGAAGTATATAGTTTATTCAAAAACTTACTAATCTCACTAATTGAAATGTCGGACATTTTGTTTTCCCTCACCGCGATGAAAAATTTTACTTTGCCTTTGTATATAGTTTAAATGCTGACAATATACTATATAACTTAGTACTTCTATATACATATATTAATATACATAAATAGTAAGTGGTGATTATATGTGAATCACACATATACAACTTTGTTTGCAAACACCTGTGCTCTACAGTTTTTGTTGAAACAATTGACAGACGATGTATGTACATATCTCTGTCGAAGATATTGCTTTTATAACCAGAAAAGTTTTATCGCACACTTTTTTTCTTGCTACGTATCCTCTGGCGTTCTTTCGTTATTAGATTCTAACAGCGAGACAAATTGCTGTAGGTGTTATATTGCAGCGAAACTTCTTGCAACAATTTTGCCAGTATTATTCCTCTCACATTTTTTGTGTAAACGTTGCACAACATACTGAGTCGATTTTTATTGGCGCTACATAGATGTATATATGCACACCATTATAAAAATATATGTGTATAAAACAGTCATTGTTTTGACAAAGAGTTTTAGCCAGCAACAAAATATATATAAATTAAGTTTAAAAATGGTAGAAAAATTTAACAATTTCCGAATTATTATACTCTTGCAACATGTGGATACATAGTATCATAATTTTGTTCATCTAACGGTTGTATGTATCACGTAAAACTAATCGAGATAGATATAAGGTTATATAGATATATGTAAGTGATCCGGATGACGAAACGAATTGAAACAGGTGACTGTCTGCCTGTCTGTCTGTCCTTGCAAGCTGTGACTTGAGTAAAAATTGAGGTATCTTGATGAAACGTGGTATGTGGGCTAATTAGCACAAAAAATACGAGTTCTTAGATGGGCGTAATCGGACCATTGACACGCCCACAAAACGCTATTAACCGAATACCCGTAAAGTGACATAATTAAGCACCAAAAGCAGGTATAATATTGAAATTGCTGAAAACTAAACTGAAAATTTTGAAAAAGTGGACGTGGCCCTCCCTGTTATAAGTTTCATGTACATATCTCCTAAACCAATAAAGTTACAAAAACCAAATTCACCCAGCTATTATATCGTAAGAACTCCTACCAACAGTGTGAAAATAAGTGAAATTGGTTGATAGTCCCGCTCACCTTTGTAACGGTACGGTGAACAAAATCGGTTGAAAACTCGCCCTAGGCCCCATATAACAATTAAAATATAAAATTTACACCGACTTTAATCCTTGCAAGTTGTAACATGCACTTCCGTACTTGTTGCTTATTTCGTTTTTTCGTTACCATGTATGTGACAAAAAGTTAAAAATAATTCCCTTACCTTCTCTTAATTGCAAAACAACATTATATCCTGAAACAGAAAAAGAAGCAATTTTAGAAACCGATCAGTGAAAGCGAAACACTTGTTGAATATTTAATCGACTATAAGTGTAAAAATCACCAACGGCAAAGGCAGATACGCACGCAATGACACACCACAAGTAGACATATATATATTTCGATATTTGAAGCAACTCATACACTATAAATACAACGCAAACAAAAATCTGGAAAGAAGTAAAAGCGACAGAAGGATAAGAGGCTATTGAATTGTCCATAAATCATTTATATGCAATTTTTGGGCTTTTCCAATGAAATATGAATTTAGTACGTCAAGTGTTTGTTTTAAATGAAGATAGGTAATTGATTATGTGAAAGAACTCGGTTCAACGCAAAGTAAAATTGGATTTTTCTATTCACTATTTTAATTGTTTTAAATCTGTTACATACATTTCTTCACTTTATAATAATTGATTTAATTCACACCCACTTGGCTTCTCTTACTTAAGTTTTAAGGTGTCTTAAATCACGCCCCGGACTAATTAATATTACAGAGTTTTGACACTTGACCACATTTAACTTTACCAGTGTTCAAATAGCAATCAAAAAAACTACAAATTCTTTACAAACTTTAAAGGGTACTTAAATGATAATTAACACTTTAACCAAAAGTTTAAAAGAGATTTTAAGCAAATGAAGAAAGTTGTTACTAAGCCTTAAAGCCGCATGAGAAAAGTAATTTATTCAGTAAGAAAATAAAACTCGCATAAAGCTATTGCTAAATGCAGTTAGTGAAGATATTTTAACATTATTATTAAGAAATTTAATATAAATGAGAATTTTCCTAAATTTGGACTTCTGAGTTATGGTGAAATAGTCAGGTGAAAGGTCAGAAATAGCTTAGAAATTTAAAAAAAAGTGAAATAAATATGTACACTATCAATAACAATTTACAGTGGTTTTCATAATTAGAACTAAAAAACATGAATATTGCATACTTCATCCAGAAGGCAATGTGTTTCTATTATATCCTTAAAGCATACGTACAATAACGCCAAGCTGCTGTGCAGGAAGCAGGATTTAGCTCACAAAAATTTTCCCTTTGTGCATGTGTATATTTTTGCGATTGATCGCCAAGCTGCAACGTGACATAAGCTTTGGTGTTACCGCAACTTTTTTGCCATTGCGAAATTGCGTTCTTGCATTCGTTTTCAATCGAAGCTCTCGTATCTCTGAAATGCTTTCACCAATCTATTTTAAGCACTCCATGGTTTTGTTCCCTCATCACCGGCAAATCACTCTGGTAATCTAGAAGCAAGCAACGTAAAGCTGCATGACCACATGTGAAGGTCTATGAAACACAAAGGAAAAGCTACGTAAAATACGGAACTATGGGCAAATATGCTGGGCAAATGCATTGATGTTGGGTGCGACTCTGTCAGTACGATAGACATGTTCATCACTCCGAATGATGATGTTGCAATTTTCAATTGTTGCGAAAATAATTGTTGCCACAAATTTATGCTTTCGTCTTTTTATTCGCTATCATTATTGAAGGTCAGTGCTCAACCCTTTCAATTAATTATTAGATTTCAGGATATGAAGACATTGTAGCTGCACTACTATTGCACCCATTTGTACGGAAGTATAAAAAACAAGCCACACAAAGATCTGTAGAAGTCTCCCATATGCAGAGGAAAATAGATAATTTTGTACAAGATGCATAGCGAATTTTGAATTTTCGCGGGCTTTGTGAATTTGATTTTCGATTATTTGGTTGCGTTATGTTGGTACTCATATCCCTTACTTATGCTGGCAAGTCGAATATTTGGAACTTTTAGTTAATTTTTGACAGCTATTTTGCTTGAATACGTTTTGGTTCATCTTCGATTTTTGCACAAAAATTGCTCACTTTTGACCAGAAAGCGGTTCGCGTTGACATTGCTCAAGAGAGGTTGGACTCGGTCCGCGACGATCCAGATCTGCTGCAGAGGGTCTTAACTGGTTTCTGGATTTATGATTATGACGTGGAAACCAAAGCTTAATCATGCCAAAGCAAGCTACCTCATAAGTCAGGATGTGAAGATTTTGCTAACAGGGTCCTAATGTCATTGAAGAATATTACCCAAGCTATGTGCAATTTGCACGAATCAGTGCGCCGGAAAAGGTTACAAAAGAAAACGGTTTTATGAAAACGCCAAAAAGGAGCCGGATGTTAAAACATTCGCTGAAGGCGGTGAATGTATTGAAAATAGGACTTAGCATTAACACGCTTCTATTAGCTATGACTTTGCAAATCCCTAACCAATAGTCCTGCAACCGAGGCACTCAACATAAAAGCAATGGAACCTTGCCTAAGCCAATAACCAAAATTAATTTATGGAAACCAATTAACAGCACACCATATTTCACCTGTTGTTGATTTACAGTTAAAGTAATAAAAATATATAAAACTCATTTTCACTTTCCGCTGTGGACTTATAAGCTTTATAGGAATTGCTTGTTTTTTAACATATAGAAAATGTGGTTTCTTTGCCGTATCTGCTTTGACCCATGGAACCAGTGCTTATATCCATATACTATATTCAGTCGGTTACGTATACGAAACGGTGTACAAAGTTTGATTGAAATAACTGGCTATTCGAATTGCTTATTTTAAGGTTATTGAGCAAATGTGCGCTTTTTGCAAAAATCGCATATTCGTAAACATATTGCGAAGGAAATTAGTTACAAGCGCCCATATGCGTCAGTTTTTCTTATTTCCTGTCTTTCTATAATTGCTTTCCTCAACTATGCGAGTATATTCAAGCATTTATAAAATTCGAAACGCATATCTATAAGAACATATGCGACTGCAGGTTTGTGTTTATGGCATTTAATGTATTTATGATATATAAATTTCATTAGTGATTACAGGTAAAACTCAAAGGATCACTTTGTTTCTTAAATCACTATACTTTCACTGGAATAAGAAAAAGCATACATTTTTTCTAAATGTGCTAATTTTTGATTGGTATCCACAACAAAATGCCTCAAAACTGTGTAAATATTTAAAAAGTTAACTAATAAACATTTTCAGCGAATTTCAATAACATATCACACAGACATTTCCGGCAAAAGATCAGCCGTACGCACTGGGGTGCACATATTCGGATTATAGGGGGTTAGAAAGTTACTTTGCGATTTTCGCAAATTTTAGACTTGAGATTACCTTTTGTGCAAACCGGATAAATGTTATTTCACCTAAATGGAAGTAGGACCACGCCTTTCGTCCAATTTTGACCCCGAATCCTACAAATTGATGTTTTTGGCACATTCAGCTATTGCTTTTTCGCGAGTAGATTTACAAAAGAAAACCTTATATGGGGAGAGAGCGGGGTTATAATCCGACTGCATTCATTTTTTCACAAAGGTTATTGACTTAGCTTAATGTAAACGAAGGTTGTAGACTTGGCTAAATGTATATAAAAAGTTCATTGACCTCAACTGTAAACACAAGGATCATTGACCTCGAACAAATGAAAACAAATAGGTCATTGACCCCAAGTGAAAGCGAACAATAATTCTCTTCAAGAATATGGAGATCTTGAAAAAAATTTAGCTTTATCGGAACGAGTGGAGGAAGAACGTATTCCATAACCAAAATATCTACCAAAAGCTTTTGAACGGACTCGCAAGAGTTGTCGAGCTCTCTTGCCATTTCTCTAACACTTGCCGATTTTCAAGCACCATTTTGTACATGTTTTTTAAATATGATTTACCCGGTGAATTTAAGTTACAATTTCTAATACTGAAACTATTTTTTTCTTAGAAGGTGAAGGGTTTAAAGCTTTAAGAGCGAGTTATTTATACTAACCCTATTAGAAGGCCACCTAATTTTTCCAAAAGCTTTTAGCCGCATGCGTTTTTCTTCGCTCGGTTTTTCGATACCAAATTACAGATTTGATATTTAATTTGTGTCTTAGTTCTAGCCTGAATTTCAAGTATATCTCGCATACTGACTGATTTTGCAGTAAGAAGTTTACTATTGGTACTGGGGTCAAAATAATTGGTATCTAGGATCTTGAAAAGTTGTTGGTCACAAAGTGGAATTATTTGTAGGTGAAAGAACCAAGTGAAATTACAAATTATGTTGTTGCCGATTTGAGTCATTTTCGCGCTGTAAAATAATAATATTAGAAAAACGTTATCTACCGAATTTGGTGGAAATCGGTTAAGCAGGTGACTTAAATTAGCAGCGTAATTGAAAAAAAAATAATGTATTCACAGCTATAGAAAACACACATGCATATATGGCCTGATGTTCGTTGATCTTTCGTTGTTACCGAAATAACCACCTTAATTGTTACACAAGCAATTTCCCTCACAAACGTCCGAAAACCACATTCTTTGCACTTTCAGTAGAGCGAAGACGACGGAAAAGGTTAAATATGAATTTGTAACAAATCATAAACCTTAAATTACACTTTAATTATATAACACACAAAGGAGTACACAAAATACATTAATATGTATATGGTGCAGCCGTTAACTTGAGCTTCTAGTCAGCAGACTGAAAAATCGAAACAAATATGTGAAGCATATTATTTCGTAATGTAAATGTATTTTACATACATGTGAGTAGTGTAAAATGTCTATTAACAAAAACGACGATTTGAACAAAATGTCGTCCGAATTCCCACCGTCCCCGTTTTCGTCAATTTTTCGTTGACCCGAAGCGTCATTTCGGCTATAAAGTGGTTAATTGGCGTGAACTTTTGAAAAGTTCATGCATGAATTTGGCGGCAAATGACGGTGCCACCAACCCCCCTTTTTGAAAATAGATACCGTCTCATCGAATTCGTAGAATACCAGGGGAAAAAAAGGATGTTAGTCACTGGTGATCGACAATTTGCATAAACGGACAATTTCTAAGCCTTGTACCAAAGTGAAACGTGACATTATGAAATTAAATGAAAAAATTTGACAAAAGTCCATAAGCCAACATGGCCGCTACGAGCTAACAAAATCACATGATCCCTGTTCTTAGATGCAGTATATTATACACGAACACATGTATAATAACCAATTGCGAAACACCCTCGCGGGCTAATTACACCTGGCTGCTCCGCTGCTAGTATCGTTCGCTGGCTCAACCATTGGAATGAGAGTTCTTGCCACAGGCGATTTGTCGAAAATTCAATATCCCCACTGTAAAGTGCCTATATTTCGTGGAAGCTGCACTACACTCGAAAAATAATAAAACTTTCATAAGCGAGTATTTTAAAAATTCATGTGAAAAGCTGAAAAATGTTTTTACTATGCTGAGTATCATATATTCATATTTAATATTATCGCTTTTTGGATTAGGATTCTAATGATTTAAAAATGTGAGTTGGAAATATGTATTTATTCAGGGTATAACTAAAGATACGAAAAAAAGTCCTATATTTGTAGTCGGTTCATAACATTTTGCATACATTTTTCTCATTTCTTTAATTTCGATTTTTCGTTAAACAAGTATGGAATCTAATAAATTCAATCCGACTACTACTTGACTACTGGATTGAAAATTAAAAAGTATTTACATAAAATATCAATAACCGGCAACGGCGATAACGTCAGAAGTGCAGTAGACCCGATTATTTAACAACAAACACAGAAAAAACAACAAATAATTCTAGGCAATAAACAAATGGGAAAAAGTTTAGTAGTAAAAAATGCGGGCTCATCGTAAAAAGTCAAAGGCTAACAATTTAATGAAAAGAGTGAACCAGCAAAGTGGAGAAGTGAGTTTGAAGGACTAGCAAGGTGGGGAAGTGAGCTGGTTTGGATACCTTGCCCAACTGTAATATATTTTTATCCGAATCACCAAAAATTAGCACAGAATCTAAAGGAAGTTCACACTACAACGAGTTAATTACATAGCCAAGCTCAACTTTAATTACGCTTTCTCCACATTTTGTACGTTGAGCAAAGAAAAAGAAATGGTTTGACTAAATAGTGACAAGGAAAAAGGTTTTCATAGTAATTATAGTTAGTAAGTGGCTTGAAAATTAATTAAATTTATTTCTTTTTTCTCCGCGTTCTTAATTTTTTTCGCGTTTTTCAACCCTACATCACACTGACATATGTATTTAGAACATTGAGTAAGGATTACAAATTAAAATACTATAAGTAAGTCTCATTTTCACTATATTGATACCTATTATTGGGGTTATGGTTGAATGTTACTTGCAGTAGCGCATCCATTCGTCATTAGAGTGTCCGTTATTTTCCACGTTTTCGTTTTTTTTTCGCAAACGCCACTTAAAATTTATGTTTCTGCGCTAAACAGAAGTATCCAATGTAAACAAGGTCTTTGCTTTCAATTTAAGACGACCTTAAATCGCTTTACTTTACCAAAATATATGGTTAATTGGGATTTTTTGATACTTTGAAATAAACGTTTCACCTCCGAAACAAATAGATCTACAAATTTGGAAAATTGATCGAATATAAAAGTTTCCGCTCTACAAAAAAAGTTTTAATAAGTTTGGTCATACAAGCCTGTATTCATGTGGTACACCATGTCGTATGAGCTACACAAAATTTGTACTACTGTGATAAGTGAAAATAATTTTGAAATATCTTTTGGGCCTAGGAAAAGTGAAAGCACGATTCCAAAATCCCTTAATTCCTGTGAAACATTGCTCTCTGACTACCAGAGTGCCATGAAACGTTACATTACTGGCAAAGAGTCTTGGAACTATGGTTGCAACTTGGAAACAGATAATACGAGTACTATAAATCGGCAAACTTTCGTGGCAAAGGTGAGCCTGCCATCAAAGAAGAACCTTGATTATTATCACGGTTATGTTGACAGGTTCTTCAATTATTAAGGTGTGGTGAACTCCAAATTCCATCCGGCCGGCCAAAGGAATACTATTTGAGTGTTATGCGTTCAATTAAGAAGTGCAGGAAAATGTGAACACTTTAAAGTTGCTTTCGATGATAACCAATATGCATTTAAGGACTTTTAGTTGTAACTTTAGTGCTCTAGCCAACCACATGCTGACACCTTTGATGACCTCGATAGAAGAGACCCAATCTGTGAGTAAAATATCACTGCCCGCTATGCTCATAGCTTACTAAATCAAATCGGCAATTTATCAGTATGTTGAGCAGTACGCTTTAGCCACATAAATTCTATTATTTTCATGTCTCAATTTGGTTTTAGTAAAGAAATTTTCTGTTTATTTGCTGCATGAAAGCTTGGATACTCGCAACTCGTCAATTAAATATATTGAGTAGTACGAAATACTGTGAAAAGCTTTCAATGCAAATTAAGTTGAGCGACCGCCTCTTCATTTGAAGACTTCAAATATCAATAATGTTCTTTTCATCGTTGAAGGAGAGTCAGTTTCATGGCTTAAGTATACGCTTTCAAAATATTAAAATGAACAAATAAACAAATTATGAAACACGGATGGTCATTTATCGTGTTCTAAACATATCGATTTTAAAATTATATCTCCATATACTATATATTCTGATCGTTCAATATATGTGCACGACGAGTAAGCTAATATAGATCAGAAGAGCATTGAAAGAAATCACTGTGAAGATAATCATTTTGAACAAACTCTGACAAACGTTTAATAAATAACAAAAGAGTCAGTGATTATATCCAATAATACTACAAAAATAAATTTCTGTAGAAAGCAGCTAAATATAACACAACTCTTTTCGAAGTATACTTATTTTAGTAGAACTTTAATAAGCAAGTAACTCAATAAGCCAATTATGCAGCCACAACAGATTTCTTTGTGATATACATATGTGCGTGTATATTTGCAGAGCATTAACTGCTTGGCAAAGGATTAAAATTCATAAACATTTAAAAAGAACCACTAACCATCATTTTATGAAAAAGCCTGCTGGTCCTTCTACCCGTGTACATAGACAAAACCAAAAGAAGTTCGTTGATTTGACGTTGTCAATATTTTTCACCAGCTATGAAATAGCAAAAGAAATTACAAAAAGAAGCAGCCAGGCAAATAATCGGACAGTAAAAAAGGCAAGTCATATCAGAGATGCCTACTGGCTAACTCAATAACAAATATTGATAAGGTGACGGTACCAGCAGCCAATTGAAACAAAATGAAAATAATGCTTAATTAATGTAGAATTGGGGAATGGGTTGATGATAACGATGTCTAAAATGATGTTTTTATTATTATAGTTTTATCGATGGCATAAATGATATTTGCTATATTTTATATAAATTTAATGCATCAGAGTATAGCATGATTGTCAGTACAGTATACGAAACAAAAAATACTAAGAAAGGGAATTTGTCATATAAAAGAGGTAATAGACCATAGAGTACATATGTGCCGAAAAAGTATAAAAGTGATATTAGAAAGTCATCGACTTTAGAAATTATATAAAGTTTAATAAAATGTAAATAAGTGGTTTAAGAAATACAACATTGTGCTATACACAAAGATAGAAGGCTACGCGTTCTGGTTAATATGCAACATCACGTACAAGACTTAGCGCTTAAGGGGTTAGATGGGCTTGAAAATTAAAAAAAGCGATTTTTATATTTTTGTCGCATTAAATAATAAATAATGTTCAAAATGTTTTCGCAAAATTTTAAGTCGATCCGAGTAAAATTCTAAGAGATAGACCCTTCGGAAGTTCCGCCCATCAAGCCACGTCTCACTTTCAAAATCATCGACCTCTTTACTATAACTAAACAAACAAAGTAACTTATACGCCGCGGTGGCTCTACATATACTAAAGCGAAAGCCTTTTGCAAATAAGCCTCAACAAGATTCAATTCAAAATTCAGTATAAAATATTGCTGACAAAGAGTTGAAGCAACAAGTTTTTCTTCCAACTTCATACAGAAGTATATCAAAAACGCATTGTAATTCTGAATCTCTTTTCCAGATGTTTGTACATGTTGCCTTCTATTTCCCCTGCATAAAATATTATCCATCGAGATTTCATCTAATTGCATTTCTCTAATTTTTCGCTCCGATTCTCTCGTTTTCCTTTAGCCATCTGTTGGCTGTCGGTTTTATTAATATCTTTAATCGTTTGCTCTTTACTTTTGTGCAAATGTTTTGGTTTCCGTGTAATGTTTCATTCCGGTAAATAAGTTTTCGAAGAGTGTAGAAATATCAGAAACCAAAACCAGAGTTGCAGTTGTGTATGCATTTTAAGCGTTTTTAATAGAAGAAAATTATGTACTGAACAACTAATTAATTAACTATAACTAACATCGAGACACAATTTAGAAATATATTAGAACTCGAAACAAAAAAATAATTTTGTACTTTTTTATTTTTTTAGTTAGTTTTTTAGGTGCTCTATATTTTGCCAGTTTTCCTGCTTCTCTTTTATGCTTTTCAGGAAAATCCTTTTATATAACTTCCTGAAAGTATGACCAAGTACGACCAAATATGTATTCCAAAGTAAACAGGAATTTTTGAATCTACCACCCCCTGGTAGCGCCATCTCTATGTTGACTGGTGCTTTAGAATCTGTAACTTTATCGATTATCCAGTGAGAATTTCATCACGTTTCATCAATAGGAAGTGATGTTATTGCGTTTTAAGTGTCAGTATGTTTGTGTTATCGGTGCAAAATGAGCTTCGAACAAAGAGCCAACATTAAATTTTGTTTTAAAATTCATAAACCTTTTACCAAAATGTTTCAATTGATGAAACAAGTTTATGGCAATGATTCCCTATCCCGTAGCAGAGTACACGAGTGGTTTCAACGTTTTCAAAGTGGTCGTGAGGACATAAATGACGATCACCGGAAATTCCATCGAAACTGTGTGTGAATTCATTAAAAAGTAGCCGAAAACATCATTTAAATTCATGGAAATGGAATTGAACATCTCCAAACCATCGGTTTTGTCGCATTTTTAATGAACCTTTGAGCTTATGAAAGGTGTGTGCACGGTTTGTTCCGCACAAATTGACTGACGACCAAAAATTGCCCAGAATCTAACATTCGAAGGACGATTATTCTAGCAATCACATTTTAACCATTAACTCCCCGTATTCACCTGATATGGCACCGTGCAATTTTATCCTTTTCGGAAAAATGCATTTGTCGATGAAATGAAAGCGCTATGCAGACGTAGAGACCATTCAAAAGTCTTGCACCGGCATACTAGCGACCATATCGGCCAACGAGCTAAAACACTCGTTCGACATGCTTTTGGGCCGTGCAAAAAGCCGTATTGAAGCAGAAAAATAAAGGATATTTTGAATAAAAAAAATTGATTTTGCCGAAAAATCATTTGTTCTGTTTTTTTTTTAAGTTCTTTTACTTTGGAACACACCTCGTAGTCACACTTAAATAAAATATTTGTTGCAATGTTGAAACGACACCTAACATCTAAGACAACGAAATCAGAGAAGAAATGTCGGCTCAATTTCATTGCGCATTTATTGTCCCTAATGCAACTAGACAATTTTAAATAGATGTATTTTTTTTAGTATAACAAAAATACAACATTTCAAGTTTCTAAATTGATATCTCAAAAAGTTTTGAGTTATAGTCTTCAAAATTGTAGCTGCGCAGTTCATCAGTTTACCTTTAAACGAATTCTTCTCAAAACCATATTTTGAAGTGTACTTTTTTAAGCAGTACTAAGAAGAAGCATCTGTGGTTATAAAATTTTTAAAAATAATGCTTTATATTCTACTAAGATACCAAGGTGCATTTTAGGTATGATTTAGTAACTTCATACACTTTTTTTCTCCAATTTTCCCCATCGTCTTTTCTTTTGCAATTTCACTCATAGAAAATTAAAGTTATTGGCCTCAGAGGGAATTCAATGATAGAAAAATATAAAACTACAGAATTCAGATATTGACAATTAAAAGAGAGTTTGAAAAATTTAGAACACAATTTACGCTTGACAACTTCATGTTTCCCTAGTTAAAAAATTGAGAACATAGTCTATCTATCAAAGCTTGGATATAATAACTTACAAAAGAGATAATGTATAAGATTTGGAATTTTTGAATGAAAACAAGATATATTTTATGTTATGATTTTAATACTGCAATTCTTTCAGGCAGAAAAATAGATAAATTTTACATATATTTATCTGGTTTAACTTATTATATTAAAAAAGTTCAATTACGCTCTCACGTACCCTTTATGCTAGCACCGTCTGAAAACAAACATAGTGCACCAGACGGTGGATAATAACAGTTATAAGCAGGTTGAATGTTACTTTAAACGTTTCTTAAGAAATAGAATGTGAAGCCAAAATGTTAGTAAGTATAAAAATATTTTAGCTATTCGCCTTCAAGTCTTTCTCTCCTGAATACTTAAAATGATGCCTTTAGTAAAAATATAAAATCATCAAATATTTTCACTTACCTTTTCTCAACCTAAAATGTTTAACCAAGCAAGGAAATTACACTTAAATTTCTGAAAAAAGAAAGGAGAAAAGGTTAGACAAATCATAAAAAATCGAACGTTTTTTGAATATTTTATTGACTAGAGCAGTGAAAATTGTCAACAACAGCCAGAGAAGCAGCGTACGAGTATCATCGTGTTGAAAACTTAACTCTTATATATACAAACAAATTTATAGTTTATCAGTTTCTCATACTTATCGAAGATTTGTGATCGAAACCACAGTCCACTTAAATAGCAATCAACAAACAATAAAACCTTTGCCAACTTTTAAGGATACTTAAATGGAAATTATCACGCTACCTAAAAGTTTAAAAGACCTTGTACGTACATCGTACCTTGTATGTATATGCTAAGGATAAAGTACAAATAGTTAGCGATATACTTGCATGTGGGAAACACAATTGCAACTGCACAAAGTACGCGCTGAAATCAACAAGCGGGTGAAATGAAAAATGGAAACAACAACGTTACATATGCAGCCACACAACTTTTTAACATAGCACGTACTTATTTGCATATATGCCCACGTATTTGTGTGGAACGCACATCAAACGTTTTCATTACTTTCTGATGTCAACTCATTTTCACGACAGATTTAACTTCACAAATAAAAGAGGCAATATGTACATTTGTGAACACACATACAAATGATGGTGTTGTAAAGAGTCAAATTTTCATTTTATTCGTATATAAGTATAGTAAGTTATATTCGTATGAATCACATAAGCGCTTTGCAATAAATGCAATTGTGGGTGTGTTATTTGTGTAAACCCAGAAGCATGGTACTGCCGATAAACCTAATTGCATGTGTTTAATAAAAGCCCAGCAGGAAATCTATGAAACCCGGTAAATTTTCATAGACACTATTTCTATCTAAAAACTGAAATACATATTAATCCCTTCAACAAATTTGTATGTATGTACCTTTAATATTCGAGTAAGATGGCAGCCAACCGAAAAAAAAATTGATTTACTAAACCCAATAATTGTGATTCATGAATTTTCAAAAAAAAAGACCATCCTATAGGAAACTAAAAATTTTTCAAATGGATAGTAAAAGTTTGTACAATGAACAAAAATAAGCAGGAGTAACAGGTTTGAGTATATCTGCCATTTGCATAGCTGCCCTTATTTGCGCATATGTGTGTTAAAGTCTTTGCTTTTTGTGTCGACAAAATTATTTACCATTTTTACTACTGTTTTAAGCCTCATAAATATTTTTTTCTTAGCTAATTTGTTGTTGACTTGAGTGCAACCAAGTGGTTAACCAACTATGTAGCTGCAAAAACTTTATATAACTGGAAAATACTTTCTAATTGCTTTCAGTTACTTTGAATGTTTGAATTGTTTACCATTTCTCATCGCATCGCAACGACATACTTGAAACCCTAGTCGATTTATAAAGTTCACTAAAAATTATTCGAACTAATTTCTTTATATAACATTTTGGAAAATGCTATATTTTATTAATTTATAATTCATGAATGGTGTTCGATTGTGTGCAAAAACAAACAAAGAGTTGCAACTTGCATATTGAAAGCATCAAAATTAAGTCCTAGAGTCACTTATTTTCAAACAAAATTAAAGAAATTGATTTTTTGGTGGAGTGTATGAATAATCTGAATTTAGAGAAGTCCTAGTAAATAAATATGTATGTATATGGGAAAAGTTCTTTATCATGAGAACACAAAATATATATATGTACATATGTATATACCTATACATATACATACATATGTACGCCTGACTTTTTGAACATTTTATTCCTTGAACCTTTCGTCAACTTTTAGAAGTGTTTACACTTGAGTCGATGCTTTTTATAATTCAAAGATAATATAAGAATAAATAATCGAATAATCCAAAGCTAGGTGGTACCAAAATGCGCTCGGCTCGGCCTCAAGCGTACATTTCTTTGATTTGTGCACTGCTTTTGACCGCTAATGCACAAAATTTATACATTTATATACAGTATAATTTAGTTATTTGTTGTTTTACTTACACGCTTTTTTAAATTTTCTCTATTTTACTTTTTACGTACTATGTACTATTTTTCACATTTATATTTAGTTATTCATTTTCATACGACACACACACTAATTATTTTTATAATTTTATCATTTTCACTTTAACTTCCCCTAAAAAAACTGTATACAAATTGCACCACATAATTTTCCTGAATACTTGTTCATTCATATTATTTGAACTCATGTATGTATGTATGTATGTAAATAATTTGCTATACTTATAGACCTTCATGTTCTCAACAATAATCGCACTATGTTTAGTTAATTTCCGCAATTTACTATTTTATTTTTCACTTAACTCCCGTTTTCAATGACTTCTCTGACTTAATAACAATTCAGACTTCACCGAATGCATTGAATTTTCGTCCAAATTTTCTGCCTTCAATTGGCACGAATAACAGCCTGATCATGTCGTTTCATGCAAAAGAACGGCTCTGCTGATTTTTGTTGCTGAAGTGAGCAAGTGAAAATATAAACACGTTCAAACATGAACTTTTGCTTGTGTAGAATTTAACTGGTTCGTATGCATTGCCATTCTTGCTCAACAATTTTCTTCGGCTATGTACATACATACATACATATGTAAGTATTTCTCTCACTGAATGGTAATTTTCTCACACTGCACCCAGTGCATTCTCACTCTACCACTAGTTGTTTACGTTTGTTCGTATTTTGGATGGTAAGGTGACCAAACAAACAAAAAAATATTAACGAGTGTATTGATATCAACTCATGTTCGCGCGCAAATTATGAATGTGCATACATACTTATGTTCTTATATACATACTTATGTGTTATTGCAATATAGTAAGTATAAAAGTGCATTAGAAGGTACAATATAATTATGTATTGAGATTGATGAAAAAGCAGCGGAATGGAATTTATTTTAAGAAAAGTATAGTAATGTAGGTAAGCAAAGTAAAAAAAAAAAAACAAAACTTAAATAAAGGAAAGTTATAGTCCAATTTTAATTAACAGAAATATACAACATCTTTAGGCACTATTTTTGCAAAGTTATATTCCGATATCGTCATCAGTGCTTTATTTATTAATTCCACAGAGAAAGGGTAAGAAGGAATTTATAATTGTGTTAAATGGAGGGCAGTCGTGACCCAAGTGTCGCCATATATGTATACATATGTATGTATGTATCATTGAATTAGAATTTTTGAATCATAAAATAATTGAGTAGTTTATAAGTTTTGGGATTTCGCCTGAAAGTGGCTGGATCAAGATATTTAAATTTACCCTCACGCTATTGCTCGAATAGTCGCAGAGTGATTGACCGATGGATATGTGTTCATATGTATGTATGTATGTCATGTCATCCTGGTCATTTTGTTATACAAAACCGTATACCTTTTTCAGCGCTATTACGGTTTGAATAAATTCTTCATCTATAAGCCACGAAATGTCATGTAACATGTTTAAATATAGCATGTAACAGAAGATAATTGTGTAAAATGAGTTTCACTAAGGAGAGAAGATTATTGTGGCTGAATTACGCAAAAACGTTAAATCACATTATCCAATTGTAAATTTAAATTGCCCTGCGACAATTGAAGCGTGTTTTTTATCATTGAAATGCAAGGTCATGCACATCAACATAAAATCGCACAGTCACCGCAAATTTATTTGCTTCGCTTGTATGTGTACCATATATGTACATATGTATGTGTGTACTATGGTATCCAGCTAACTAGATGAGTTTTACGGAAAACTCCACTTAAAATTGCAGAGCACCGGAAGCACAATAATTCAGTGCACTTGACATTATCAAATTAATTAATTTTCAGATACCAAATATGTTTAAGTACATTAAAGCGGGTATATTTATTTTCTATAACATTGCGCATGTGGGAAGTATTCGGCAACAGCTTTGCCTAAACGATTATATGTCTAAAATCGGCCTCGAGCCGAGGATTTTTAAGGCGATGTTTAAAAATCTGAATAATCGGATGGATGGATACCACAAAAAATGCATACAGTGTGATATTGAGTTAGTTTCTTTTTTTTTGGAAGATAAACCAATTTTCGCTGCTGTGAAAAGGAATTTCCGCGAGTCACCCTCTCAAAGTTCAGAAGTTTTGTATATCGGAATTTCTAGTTATGCTTATTTTTGTTAACGCATGGGGGAGCGTGATACATTGCATCTTGTCCCTATTGACTGGAAAACTGTTGACATTGTTTCATACGAACATAGGGCTACAAACAACAATTTATAGGATACAAAAATAACATAATAAATGCTTAACATCACCAAGTCTTGAATTTTAAGTATAATATAAACACACCTATTCTTGTAAGATTAAATAAAGAATTGTAACTAAGCCTTAGCAAAATTTTATACAAATTTTTATGAATTTGATAGTAAAACTTTAAAGAATGTTAATTTGATTTTAGCTCTAGAATATGCATCCATCGCCCGTCGGTTTGCCGTAATTGCAAAGTATACAGCATGACGAGTTATATCTCCGATCACAGAGTTTCAGATTTTTTTCTCAATTTATTTACTCATAAAGACTAACAACAAATTTATGAAGGAAAAAGGCATAATAATAACCAATTTAAATTTACATATATTTTTCAAGTACAAACTTCATAAAATTCAATGTTTATTCTTATAAAAAGATTCCAACTGATTCCCGGATTTCGCAGGAAGAGGTTTTTTTTAATACCAAGATTTAAACAAATATACATATAAGATTAATTACAGTGAGTGTCAATTAAAATCGTACACATCACAAAATTATAGAATTATATAGACACTGTATTTAAACATTCAAGTGGTAGTTTGTTTAATACTTGAACTTCATATTTAACCACAAAAACAAAATAAATTCAGTAGTTAACTTAGAAGCAGACATATTTTATGCTGACAACTCGAAAATTAGCTTGTCACTTCAACTCGCAAATTACAGGACATTTTATTGGGACATACTGGAAAACAAGAGTAAAATTAATTTTGTTTAATATTTTGTTGGGCCGCCTTTGGCATTTTTCAAAAAATCCGATTGGCATCGAGTTGAGTAATTTTTTATAGGTATCGACGCTAATTTTGTTCGTGTTTGTTAGATATAATATGCTTTCGATTTTCTTTTTCAAGTTGATACCACAGATGCTCGATAACATTCATAACTGGAGACTGCGTGGGAGTTTTTAATACTTTTTGGTAGTCATAGAGTGCTCTAAATGAGTTGTGCTTAGGGTCGTTGTCCGCGTAAAGCTTAAAAGTAGATCGGATTCTCAGTTTGCTTACCGCCCCGACCGATTTCAACTAAATTTGGTGCGTGACATTTCTATGACATTCTGATGTTACAGTGTGAAAATGGGCGAAAAAATTGGAATACAGCTACGCCTATTTCCTATTTAACACAATTTTAAGTTCCATTTTATTCTTTCTTTTGGAATATATAAATCAATTAATATAACGGGATAAACCTTTGCACAGATTATTCCCTTAGAGTATGCTACCCTATGGCTAAAAATTGTCTAAATCCAACAAAAAGTTTTAAAGCCTCTGGGTCAATGTCTCAGATTTAAATTGAATATAAATTTTATATTTATGTTTATAAATCAAGATAAATCTTCTTATAACCTTTTTTGAAAAATTAGAACTAAAATAATATATAAAATATTTTATATAACATTTATTTCAGCAATTTTAAAAAGTGCTGAATCCTTTTGAACATAATATTTCATTTCTTGTGAAACAATATAATAATATGGTAAAATACGTTTGTTCACCTCTTGTGACTCTAGATGTTTTCCTTTCAATTGCATTCAATCGGAACGTGATAAAATGTCTTTCTCCTTCTATAATTACCCATTTCGAATTAAACAATACAACTGTCACTATCACTTCATTAAATAAGAATTTCGTAGAAAGACTTACGAGCCGTTATTTAATTTTGTAACTTACTTGGTGAATATCTCCCGTCTATATGAGTAACTTCCTTAGGCACTTGAAATAATTTATTGACTACTCTGGCAACAAACGCAATTATACTTTTGAATGGTTAGAGTCAACGCTATTTGTCGCAAGCTGTTTATTAACAAATTATGACACTTTAATTGGGAATACTTAGTGATTGTATGAAAATTGGTCCCTTGAGATAATAAGTTACGTGTCAAATAAGTTTACGAGTAAGGCAAATAATATTATATAGTTTGAATCCTACTCAGTGAAGGTTTTATTCAATAATAAAGTGGGTAATTTTCATAACACTCACTTCATTCATCAAATTATGGTTCGTTTCAGTGAAAGCTGAAACAAAATGTTAGTATTTATAATGAAAATATATTTCACACATTCCTTCAGTATTGGAAGTATTCAATTGAATAACTGCGAGTTCAACACAGTTCTCAGTTGACTTGGGTACATTACCATATGTCTAGATGACAGTTAGTCGTCAAAGCTGTATTTGATATAGTGAAAAATAGTGGCCTTTCATACCTTAAAGACATTAGTCTTACATATGAAAGTGAAGTGTTTTTGTTTCTTTCTGCACATTAGTTACCTTATTTTTCTCTGCCCACGAAAGCGCCAATAAATTTATCTAAATAGAATTAATTTTTAATTTAAATACTCAACTATTTTCGGGGAATATGAAGACAAGCAAGAAACATTTTGTCATTACCAGATCGGAAATTTCAAATCTATACACTAGATTATTAAAACCTGTTAGGTGAGCACTTCTGGTAAAACTTTAGCATCCGATCATGAACTCATAAAATAGTTTTAAATATTTTAATTCTTTATAGCAACACTAAAACAACCAGACTCGCTCTCACAATTCGCAATGCATAATACTTAATCCCAAGCATGAACATCTTGGCAAAGCACCACCGCAAAGTAACTGACTAACTAATTAAAATCCACTTCCTTCCGAGCCACTGAAAGTCAATTACCTTTTCACCGCTTGTTTCCTACCAACGTTTAACGAAGCCAAACACCGGCGCAACAACTCACAGCTCTCAGGACGATGTTTACACAATTTGGTGGTGATCTAATTTCAAATGCAAAGAAAATTTTGCAAGTGGCAAGTGGAAGCTTGGTAAGCTGTCACACATAAATATTCAAACAGCATGAATGTGTACGGTTATATGAACAAACAAATGTGTATATACAGAAAGAAAACTTGTATACATTAGGATGTCCGTTATTCCCCAATTGATTGTTTTTTGCAAGCGTCGCCTCAAATTTCAGTTTTTGCCCAAAAAACATTCCATGTTGCTCATACGACATGTTGTACTATAAATACGTAAAATTTTAAAGGAATGTTCTTATAAAAAAAAAAGAATTTTTTGTAGAGTGGAGACTTTTTTTTACTAGAATAACACATTTACTATGTTGTAGCATAATAAGCTTATTTCAAAAGATTAAAAAATCCGGTCTAAAATATACGTTTTTTAGGACAAAAAATTAAACTCCCAAGGCTTTTGCAAAAAAAAACAATAAACTTGGTTAATAACGAACATCCTGGTATAAAAAGGCTACAGTACAGCCTTAAATAGACAACTTCCAAATAATAATATTGAAGATGTTAATCGATAATTCATGTTAAGAGAATAAGAATAAGGAGTATTCACAAATTGCTGAGATTGTTTACATGACTTCTGCATAAATTTAATTACAAAACCTTGTACCTTTTATGTATACATACTATTTTTAGGGTAAATTTAAATATAACGACATACTTGTAAGTGATGCTACTCAGTAGCTTTATAGACCTTACCTTACATGTGTATATGTGTATCTTACATGTATGCATAAGTAAGACTATCAAATTAAATGTGTTAAATATTTATTAAATGAAATTTTGAGGCAAATCTCAAGGAGCAAGACCAGCGCAAACATTGGATATGTTCATTTGCATACTCCTGTACTTGTATGTTCTGGAAGTGTAAAGACATGTCAGTTATTATAAAATGAGCTGGTTTCTATGTAAAATTCTAACATACCACTGCAAACAGACAAGAAAGAATATATGCGTTATACTTAGGTACATGTGCCCTTATACACTATAACTTAAAACATTTATAAGTTACACTTGGTTACTTTGGTTTTTTATGAACTCTTTTGTAAGATGACAAGCATGTTGAATAATACCGAAAAGTGTTCAGATTTAAAAGCAAATAATTAGCTGGGAGCTTGTTAATATCTCAAATAGCTGAATTTAATCCATTTCGAGAAAAATTTATCAGATACATACATACATACATGTAATTACTTGCATATCAACTGTGCGTCTAATAAATACTTTGAGCATTATTTTGAAGATAAGGTAAATGTAAAATCTGGCTTTTGTGTATACTTATAAGATTTAACTATGCAAACCAACGAGTACAAAACTCCGGTAAAAGTTGTCATATTAGGATTGATTAACGTTTCGGGACTTATTGAGAATTAAGTATCTACTCTTCTCGCTAGGCATGTAAATATGTAGGCAATAAGAAATACTACTTTATCACGAAGCTGAGTAGAAAACACGACAACAGCTCAGTTAAAAGGAAACCACAAACAATAGCCCCATGGAAGTAATCCTACGAGAATGTATATATCTATGAAAAAGCGCCCGATAATAAACTTTACGCGATCCACAATCTAGCAGCAGTTAAGTGGAGCAATTAAAAAGGTATTACTTACTTTTCCCCGTAAAAAATTTGTAAATGTTAAACACCTTGGATAGGCAAGCACAAAAGAAAAATAATAATAAACAAAAGAAGAAAACAAGACAAAAGAAGGTAGATATGAAATACATTTAACTTGAGAATGGACACGAAAAGTTAACAAGGTACTTTATATTATTGGAAATAATGGCCTGAAATACATGAGTTATTATTTAAAACAATTGCGTGGGGCTAATCAACTAAGAAATAATTATTCACTGCTCCAATAAATGAGGTAAACAATTATATAGACTATAATGGTGCCGTGGTAAATATTGAACCATGGATATGA
>NC_065922.1:34532609-34621829 GCF_024586455.1 Bactrocera neohumeralis | reverse complement strand
TTTTCACAACAATTATTTCGCTGGCCTAAACTTTTTCACTTCACTTGCTGCTATGTCTTTCGATAAGGCTGGCACGTCGATGCCTCCTTTTTACTTTTGTTACTCAGGGACCGCTATCGAAAATACTTCTTTTTCACTTCACTTGCTGCTATGTCTTTCGATAAGGCTGGCACGTTGATGCCTCCTTTTACTTTTGTTACTCAGGGACCGTTATCGAAAATACTTTTTCAACCGGGCGCCAGTTTTCCTACTGGACCGACTGAATTTTGCTCAGGCCAATTATATTCCCGTTGGAAATATCAAAAAAAAAATATTATTTTTTTAATCGGACAGCGTGTCCGCTTTATTGACCAAAAACGACTCCACTTAAATTTAACAATTTGCTTAATTTATACTTATTCTAAGCCACGGAATTATTAAGTGGCGTGATATATTTCCTAGAATTAATATAAGCAATTCGATTGCATTTTCAATTGGCATGTGCCGGATGTGCTGAGGTTGCATCGGCAGAATTTACCAGTTGTCGCTTGCGCTGTAATTTTGGGGTTGTTGACATAGTTGCACTTTATGCTTGGTTCGTGCTAACCGTATCATTGAATTAGAATTTTTGAATCATAAAATAATTGAGTAGTTTCTAAGTTTTGGGATTTTACCTGAAAGTGGCTGGAACAAGATATTTATGTATGTATGTATGTTTACCCTCACGCTATCGCTCGAATAGTCAGAGTGATTGACCGATGGATATGTGTTCATATGTATGTAAGTATGTATGTCATGTCATTCTGGTCATTTTGTCATACAAAACCGTATACCTTTTTCAGCGCTATTACGGTTTGAATAAATTCTTCATCTATAAGCCACGAAATGTCATGTAACATGTTTAAATATAGCAGGTAACAGAAGATAATTGTGTAAAATGAGTTTCACTAAGAAGAAAAGATTGTTGTGGTTGAATTACGCAAATCATTATCCAATTGTAAATTTAAATTGCCCTGCGACAATTGAAGCGTGTTTTTTATCATTGAAATGCAAGGTCATGCACATCAACATAAAATCGCACAGTCACCGCAAATTTATTTGCTTCGCTTGTATGTGTACCATATACATATGTACATATGTATGTGTGTACTATGGTATCCAGCTAACTAGATGAGTTTTACGGAAAACTCCACTTAAAATTGCAGAGCACGGAAGCACAATAATTCAGTGCACTTGACATTGTGTCAAATTAATTAATTTTCAGATACCAAATATGTTTAAGTACTCTAGAGCGGGTATATTTATTTTTTATAACATTGCGCATGTGGGAAGTATTCGGCAACAGCTTTGCCTAAACGATTATATGTATGTCTAAAATCGGCCTCGAGCCGAGGATTTTTAAGGCCTGAATAATCGGATGGATGGATACCACAAAAAATGCATACAGTGTGATATTGAGTTAGTTTCTTTTTTTTTGGAAGATAAACCAATTTTCGCTGCTGTGAAAAGGAATTTCCGCGAGTCACCCTCTCAAAGTTCAGAAGTTTTGTATATCGGAATTTCTATTTATGCTTATTTTTGTTAACACATGGGGGAGCGTGATACATTGCATCTTGTCCCTATTGACTGGAAAACTGTTGACATTGTTTCATACGAACATAGGGCTACGAACAACAATTTATAGGATACAAAAATAACATAATAAATGCTTAACATCACCAAGTCTTGAATTTTAAGCATAATATACATATAGAAACCTACCCTTGTAAGATTAAATAAAGATTTGTAACTAAGCCTTAGCAAAATTTTATATAAATTTTTATGAATTTGATTGCAAAACTTTAAAGAATGTTAATTTGATTTTAGCTCTTGAATATGCATACATCGATCGTCGCTTTTGCCGTAATTGCAAAGTATGGAGCATGACGAGTTCGATCCGTGACTTATGATTTTTTTCTCAATTTATTTATTCATAAAGACTAACAACAAATTTATAAAGGAAAAAGACATAATAATAACCAATTTAAATTTACATATATTTTTCAAGTACAAACTTCATAAAATTCAATGTTTATTCTTGTAAAAAGATTCCAACTGATTCCCGGATTTCGCAGGAAGAGGTTTTTTTTAATACCAAGATTTTTTAACAAATATACATCTAAAATTTAACATATACATACACATCACAAAAATTATAGAATTATATAGAACTGTATTTAAACATTCAAGTGGTAGTTTGTTTAATGCTTGAACTTAATATTTAACCATAAAAACAAAATAAAATTAGTAGTTAACTTAGAAGCAGACATATTTTATGCTCACAACTCGAAAATTAGCGTGTCACTTAAAATCGCAAATTACAGGACATTTTATTGGGACATACTGGAAAACAAGAGTAAAATTAATTCTGTTTAATATTTTGTTGGGCCGCCTTTGGCATTTTTCAAAGTATTAATCCGATTGGCATCGAGTTGAGTAATTTTTTATAGGTATCGACGCTAATTTTGTTCGTGTTTTTTAGATATATTATGCTTTCGATTTTCTTTTTCAAGTTGATACCACAGATGCTCGATAACATTCATAACTGGAGACTGCGTGGGAGTTTTTAATACTTTTGGGTAGTCATAGAGTGCACTAAATGAGTTGTGCTTAGGGTCGTTGTCCGCGTAAAGCTTAAAAGTAGATCGGATTCTCAGTTTGCTTACCGCCCCGACCGATTTCAACTAAATTTGGTGCGTGACATTTCTATGACATTCTGATGTTACAGTGTGAAAATGGGCGAAAAAATTGGAATACAGCTACTCCTATTTCCTATATAACACAATTTTAAGTTCCATTTTATTCTTTCTTTTGGAATATATAAATCAATTAATATAACGGGATAAACCTTTGCACAAATAATGCCTTTAGAGTATGCTACCCTATGGCTAAAAAATGTCTAAATCCAACAAAAAGTTTTAAAGCCTCTAGGTCAATGTGAAAAATTAGAACTAAAATAATATATAAAATATTTTTTGTAACATTTATTTCAGCAATTTTAAAAAGTGCTGAATCCTTTTGAACATAATATTTCATTTCTTGTGAAACAATATAATAATATGGTAAAATACGTTTGTTCACCTCTTGTGACTCTAGATGTTTTCCTTTCAATTACGCATTCAATCGAACGTGATAAAATGTCTTTTCAACTTCTATAATTACCCATTTCGAATTAAACAATACAACTGTCACTATCACTTCATTAAATAAGAATTTCGTAGAATGACTTACGAGCCGTTATTTAATTTTGTAACTTACTTGGTGAATATCTCCCGTAATTGGGAATACTTAGTGATTGTATGAAAATTGGCCCCTTGAGATAATAAGTTACGTGTCAAATAAGTTTACGAGTAAGGCAAATAATATTATATAGTTTGAATCCTACTCAGTGAAGGTTTTATTCAATAATAAAGTGGGTAATTTTCATAACACTCACTTCATTCATCAAATTGTGGGTCGTTTCAGTGAAAACTGAAACAAAATGTTAGTATTTATAATGAAAACATATTTCACACATTCCTTCAGTATTGGAAGTATTCAATTGAATAACTGCGAGTTCAACACAGTTCTCAGTTGACTTGGGTACATTACCATATGTCTAGATGACAGTTAGTCGTCAAAGCTGTATTTGACATTGTGAAAAATAGTGACCTTTCATACCTTAAAGACATTAGTCTTACATATGAAAGTGAAGTGTTTTTTTCTTTCTGCACATTAGTTACCTTATTTTTCTCTGCCCACGAAAACGCCAATAAATTTATCTAAATAGAATTAATTTTTATTTAAATACTTTTTTCGGGGAATATGAAGACAAGCAAGAAACATTTTGTCATTACCAGATCGGAATTTCAAATCTATACACTAGATTATTAAAACCTGTTAGTAGAGCACTTCTGGTAAGACTTTAGCATCCGATCATGAACTCATAAAATAGTTTTAAATATTTTAATTCTATATAGCAACACTAAAACAACCATACTCGCTCTCACAATTCGCAATGCATAATACTTAATCCCAAGCATGAACATCTTGGCAAAGCACCACCGCCAAGTAACTGACTAACTAATTAAAATCCACTTCCTTCCGAGCCACTGAAAGTCAATTACCTTTTCACCGCTTGTTGCCTACCAACGTCTAACGAAGCCAAACACCGGCTCAACAACTCACAGCTCTCAGGACGATGTTTACACAATTTGGTGGTGAATCTAATTTCAACTGCAAAGCAAATTTTGCAAGTGGCAAGTGGCAGCTTGGTAAGCTGTCACACATAAATATTCAAACAGCATGAATGTGTACGGTTATATGAACAAACAAATGTGTATATACAGAAAGAAAACTTGTATACATTAGGATGTCCGTTATTCCCCAGTTGATTGTTTTTTGCAAGCGTCGCCTCATATTTGAGTTTTTGCCCAAAAAACATTCCATGTTGCTCATACGACATGTTGTACTATAAATTCGTAAAATTTTTAAGGAATGTTCTTGTAAAAAAAAATAATTTTTTGTAGAGTGGAGACTTTTTTTTACTAGAATAACACATTTACTAAGCTAATAAGCTTATTTCAAAAGATTAAAAAATCTGGTCTAAAATATACGCTTTTTAGGACAAAAAATTAAACTCCCGAGGCTTTTGCAAAAAAAAAAAAACAATAAACTTGGTTAATAACGAACATCCTGGTATAAGAAGGCTACAGTACAGACTTAAATAGACAACTTCCAAATAATAATATTGAAGATGTTAATCGATAATTCATGTTAAGAGAATAAGAATAAGGAGTATTCACAAATTGCTGAGATAGTTTACATTTAATTACAAAACCTTGTAACTTCTATGTATACATACTATTCAGGGTAAATTTAAATATAACGACATACTTGTATGTGTATAAATATTGAAAGTGGTGCTACTCAGTAGCTTTATAGACGCTTACCTTACATGTGTATGTGTGTATCTTACATGTATGCAGAAGTAAGACTATCAAATTAAACGTGTTAAATATTTATTAAATGAAATTTTGAGGCAAATCTCAATGAGCAAGACCAGCGCAAACATTGGATATGTTCATTTGCATACTCCTGTACTTGTATGTTCTGGAAGTGTAAAGACATGTCAGTTATTATAAAATGAGCTGGTTTCTATGTAAAATTCTAACATACCACTGCAAACAGACAGGAGAGAATATATGCGTCATAGGTACATGTGCCCTTATAACTTAAAACATTTATAAGTTACACTTGGTTACTTTGGTTTTTTATGAACTCTTTTGTAAGATGACAAGCATGTTGAATAATACCGAAATTGTTCAGATTTGAAAGCAAATAATTAGCTGCAAGCTTGTTAATATCTCAAATAGCTGAATTTAATCCATTTCGAGAAAAATTTATCAGATACATACATACATACATGTAATTACTTGCATATCAACTGTGCGTCTAATAAATACCTTGAGCATTATTTTGAAGATAAGGTAAATGTAAAATCTGGCTTTTGTGTATACTTATAAGATTTAACTATGCAACCAACGAGTACAAAACTCCGGTAAAAGTTGTCATATTAGGATTGATTAACGTTTTGGGACTTATTGAGAATTAAGTATCTACTCTTCTCGCTAGGCATGTAAATATGTAGGCAATAAGAAATACTACTTTGTTGCACATTAGTAGAGCTTATGTGAACTCCAAGCAACTCACCAAACAACAAAAATGTATTGATTAATAAATGCATAAAAGCAATAGGAAACTGTTAACAAAACCTAATTCAAGCAGAATTAATTATTTTTACAAATTTTAAAAACCCTACCATAAGATCGATTGTGTTAAGTCAATCTCATTTATCGTAATTACTGAAAAGCGGCAAGTGTTGACCGCTAACAAAGTTGACATTCGGCTGTCATAAAGTGGATCAATATCTAAACATAAGGCGATGCTTTTTAAAATAGAAAATTATAAAAATTGTAACAGTTTTTGCTTTATTGTGAGATGCAATAAGCACGAAATGGGTAGGCTTCTCTTCTGACTGACTCTTACTAGCTCTAGCCAATTATTAAAATGTTACATGGATATACGGTTTTCAAAAATCGATTTTTTTGAAGTCGCTTGGCGGGATTTCTCGTGAACCACTCAACCGATCTTCATGAAATTTTACGCAGGTCTTTGCGATTCTTAAAGGCTTGGACAAAGGAAATTTTTTCGATTATAACTATTTGAAAAAAATATCGTGAAATTTTACTGAAATAACAACAATAACAATAAAAAATTGTAATAAAATATTTAAATTTTATATGAGAAAAAAATTTCGAAAAGAAGCTGTTCTTTACCCAAAGAAACCCACGTAACCCCTTATGATAATGTCTATTAAAAACATTTGAAAAAGCAGCTTTATATAGTCCATTTGTTTCAACTTTGGAAAAAATTTTTAATTATGACTACTCATACAAAGTTATTTTTCATTACGTCTATACATTTGTGTACACCATAATAATTTTCTTAAAACGTTTAATTGTCATATATGTAGTAATTGCATATGATGGTTAATTATGTCGTCAACAGGAAGCCACTTATTATCTTTCACTTTTGCTACGTACGACATTCGTATACCTATAGTACTAAACTTCTCACGACAATAATATTCTCATTGCTACATATATGTATTTATATAAATATGTATATATGAAATTAAAGGGAAAATTACCTAAGTAAGTGAATAAAATACTTACAAGTAAAAGAAAAAATTTAATGGTTGTACCGACTGCCATATTAACGTGTCCTTATTGGCGATACAGTAATTTTGTAAATTATAACCCCCGCACCAGGGAAGCAATTAAATCAAAGCGGTGCCGCTTAAGTACTCTTTTGTTTCCGTATACATTATGTTTGCAATCATAGCTACACACATTTACAAATATATTTTTATATAACTACTGTTTACTGTTCAAGTTGCAACGGTGTACAATGTTCTACTGCAATTTAACGTTAAGAAAATACAAAACAACTCGAATATTCATGCATTTAAAGGAAAATCAGATTTGACATGGTAAGGAAAAATTAGCAAAAAAACTAACCCCGGTATAAGAACTAATTACTGTTGCAACACACATGTAAAACGTCAAGGGTCTGAAAATTGTAAAATGTAAGGTAAAAAGTTTATCTGGATTGTGAGTCAAAATTGAATTTTAAACTCTTTTTGTTCGAATAAAAAACCAAAGCGAATTTTTAAATCTATTTTATACCTAAAAAAACTACAGCACACATATTTCTCTTACCACGCACATTAAGATTTCCATTTACTCTCAAGAACTCTGTATGAAATTTAAACCAACGACATGATTTCTTTAAAAATGGAATCTGCTTTAATTAATTAAGTTTTAATCAAAGTAATAAGTTTAACCGATATACAATTAATTTCTTTCACAAATTTCATGAGCCACAAGTTCATTGGTCAGCAGACAGGCAAACCGGGCAACATTTTTTGAAGCATGCCCGTTGGCGAGACTTTATGAAATTCCCAACAGTGAATCCACAGTTAAAAATAACAAGAATAAATAATTTGCTATGCAGTGCTAAGAACCTTACTCTGTTGAAAATAAGCGAAATGCGGAAAAATTAATGGCGGCGAATATTCGAAAATCCAATGCTAATGATTATACGAGTATACTATATATGTGTATATAAAATTGCCTAGACTAGCGATTTTATGAATAATAGCAGAATGCGGGCGTTTGTAACTTTGAATCCAAATTCTTGAAATCGAAAAAAAAAATTAAAAATAAAAAAGGCATCAATACCAAAACTTTAAATAATTCAAAATTGAAATTCAGTTCAAACTAAGCTAGTGGAGGGAAATCCGTTGCTATGCATTCGCTTAACGAATATATAAATCCAGTTGCTACATTATAATAAAATTAGGTAAGATTTCCGATAACGAGGCTGTTGTTATGGTATTGAATTTGTATAAAAAAAATATTTGTATAAACAAATTAATCAAAAGCGGAGATTTTATTTTACCATGTTTTAGAGTTTAAAACCTTTTCTTTCTTCATTTTGCGCTAGTATGTTTGTAACCCTAAAATTGTTACGCAATCAAAACACTAATTAAAATAATTTCTGTGAAATGAAAACATGCAATAGGAAAAACTCAGACATAATCAAAAGTCATTAAATACTCGATAACCCACATATAAAGGTAAAATATGTATGCTGTTGCTTACCATTACGTATACGCCCCTGCCAACCATCAAGTAACCGAGAAACAATAAAATAATATGTCTAAATAATCAAAGGGCCCGGTGGCGTATGAGTAATCTCAAGTGCTTATTTAATTATACACATATGTATAAGTTTATGTCATGGGGTTTAAAACATTTCAAAAATAATCATAAAATATCATGTATAATAAGTAGAGCTATTTTTGTGTTTTTTTGCCCCCTCTTGCACTTATTAAGTCTAGGTGCATAATTCTTAAGCTCAACTTTCTTCGAATACTCTGAAAATTTTTTTGAAAAGAAAATTTTATTTTATAGTATGAAAGAAAAAGAAGAGGACTTAATATAATCATTCCTTTTCGAGCATTTTGTAATACATATCTATGGTCCATACACCTTCGAATTTCTTATTCGTAGAGATTAAACTAGCATTAAATTTCAAACATATTATAATTTATTAGTTAGTACTAGTTTCTATTATTCAGCACAATAACGAAGTTTAAAATTCAAATACACCAATAAAATAACCGTTTTATTTTGACTATATACGTAAAAAACATTTTATATGGCTGAACCTTCATTTCCCACTAGTTTAATATAACTATGTCTGCACCTCCTTCTGTTTCACATAGTATATACGTAAACATACATATATAAATGAGCCTTCAAAGTTTTTGACAAATTAATTACGTTAATGTTTCGTAGGAAATCTGGCAACAAATAGTGATATACATAACCGCATAAGCACACACAAGGACAAATAAATGCACATACCACAAAAGTGCACTGCATAAAATCAGTTTGAGAGTTGCACTCACTTTCAGCCCATTAAATTTGCATATACTTTACAAAATAAGCAAAATATAATAAAGCGAATTAACTCTTATTGTTGCAGAAAAATAGCGTTCTAAGTAATAGGAATAACAGATGTGCGATGAACTAAGTTCCAGAACACACACATTTGGTTAAAGTTTGCCTAAAATGAAAGTTTACGGCGACATTACTCAGTCTTCTATGTTAGCATAAAAGTTTCTTATAGCGATGTTCTTAATTTATTTTCATAGAATGTAATACTATTACTCGCTATTTAGGAAATATTTTTTAATAATACAAACAGGATATCATTGTGTCATTAGATTTGTAAAAAGTATACTTTCTTATTTGCAATAAAGCAAATTCTCAAATATTTGAAGAAGAGTTGCTTCTAAAAGTATTTTGTGTCTGCTTTCTTTACTAATAAAAGCAACCTTCAGGTTAACTTAAAAACAAAATGTATTACTTATAAAGAAAAATATCCAAAAACTGAATGAACTTGGTACAAAGAAAATATAGCGTACAAATAAATACTCCATATTAAATCATATATCAAAAATATTCGTAATAGAATTATCCTTAGCTAGAATAATGGCATTTATGCGTTTCGGCAAGAACTCAATTCGAAATCGAAAGCTGGCAAGCGTTATTTTTTCCATTCGGCTTCATTATACCTCCTTAGCTCTCAAACAGAATCCAATTGTCGACCACCGAAATGAACGTGATGCGCAAGTATTAACCAGAGATTTTGCATAGGACGAAGGAAAAAGGTGGGGTTTGCACCATTGTGCCCAAAATCTCTCCAAACCATTAGAGTTCCTCCCTCAAAATGACTTGTTCCTGGCAATCGTCCAATAACTATTCATTATATATATAATATATCTATTCTGAAAAGCAATGACATATAGTTGTCAGTTTCTACTAATTGCGAAACTTTTAGCTTTTACTTGGTGGTAGGTATACATATGCAACTCGACTTTAACCGAGCACGCGGTATCTACTCCAATAAAGACGAAGAAAAAGATATACATATAAACCTTCATTGTATTTTGGTTTTCAAATTCTATTTAAATACGCAATTATTGCACACCCATCCAAAAAAGTGTACAAATATCTGCTCAACTTAGCCAACCTTCAATCAATCAGCCAATTAATTCATCACTATTATCTTCTAAAAATTGTGGAATTTATGAATGAGTTAAAGTAAGGTAATAGACACAATAAGTTCTCTGGTTATCACGTAGCTAAGTAGAAAACACGACAACAGCTAAGTTACAAAGAAACCACAAACAATAGCCCCATGGCAGTAAACCTACAAGAATGTATATAGTATATCTATGAAGAAGCGCCCGATAATATACGCGATCTACAGTTAGCAGTTAAGTGGAGCAATTAAAAAGGTATTACTTACTTTTCCCCGCAAAAAGTTTGTAAATGTTAAACACCTTGGATAGGCAAGCACAAAAGAAAAATAATAAATAAACAAATTAAGTAAACCAGACAAAAGAAGGTAGCTATGAAATACATTTAACTTGAGAATGGACAAGAAAAGTTAACAAGGTACTTTATATTATTGGAAATAATGGCCTGAAATACATGAGTTATTATTTAAAACAATTGCGTGGGGCTAATCAAGTAAGAAATAATTATACACTGCTCCACTAAATGAGGTAAACAATTATATAGACTATAATGGTGCCGTGGTAAATATTGAACCATGGATATGATACCACTTTTAGGTGACAACACATATCTCGAGGCCCGCAAGACCGATTGGAACCAAATTTAGTATGTGATATTCCGCTGAAATTATTATGTTTCAATACGAAAATGAATTCCATCTGATATTATCCTTTGCAGTGTACAAATCAGGAAACAATTAATATAACGGGATAAAACTTTGCACGAATAATGCGAATTAGAGTATGTCACCTTATGACCAAAAATTGTTCAAATCCAACAAAGACTGTTCAAGCTCCTAGGTACCGAATATTTGGACCCCAGAACCGATAGTTGACTTTCTAGCCGAAAATATTGGTCAATGTCCCAGATTTATAATTAAAATTCAAAGATAATCCTTTCCTGATAATAGAATATCTATATATCAAAAATATTTGAATCGGATCAATGCTTCCATTAGCCCCCATATACCTAATATAAAGATTTTCAAACTTCCGGGTGAAATTATATCGCATACATCGGTCTATATGTGAGTTATTTTAATAAAATTTAGAGTGTGTTATTCCAATAAGCGTGCATATTTGTGCTTAGAATATATAAAGTCGGATGAAAACTCGCCCTAGACCCCATTGGACAAACAGGCTTTATGTACCGGATTGTGCTTCTTTGGCTTTAATCCGTGCCAGTTACAAGAGAGTGAAATGTTCCGTTATACCCGAACTTGGCTCTTCCTTACTTGTTATTTATGTATTAGCTTCCTTGCGAGTTTTATTGTATACTTAGTATTCACTTAAATAAGTATTTGCATGTAGGAATGAATTAATATTGATTCAGACATCGCTGTATGAAACAAATGTAAAAAATTAAGGTATTGTGTATCATCGGATGTCTGTGTACACAGTCAAACCTTCACTAACATTATTTTATGTCTCCCTTATCTGTCATCGATAAATTTCAGTTTTGTATTCATGCTCCCAATAACAACCATAATTACAGGTGTCAAAAAGGCTTTTGTTCACACTTGTATGAAAATACATATGTAATTTAACCTACAAACCAAACCAAATATTCTTCAATTGCATTGAAAAATCAGTCAACCAATATCCTACATAATATTTACTAAAAAATCTTGCAAGATGGCTCTTACGGTGGCACGAAATTTATTAGTAATCAATTTTCATACCATATTTCTAAATAACTATTCAATACTTAACATAAACGCTATTACTTCGTCATTTTGGCAAATGGCATGCTCCAATTTGATAAAAAATTCTTGATGTAGAATGGTAAACGGTTAAATTCAAAATTTTCATGAACATGGCAATTCAACTACTCCATCAAGTTTAAATCAAATTTTTGTATTCATTTAAGCGTAAAACCTCTATTCAACTCAGATGAGTTGAAGGGGCGTGAAAATTAATTACTTTCATCAATAAAATATACTTCATATGCAAATATGTGCCCTATTATGCGGCCTTCTTCCCACCGGCCTCGTTAAGCATTCTAACGTTTTATTTTTCACAATACTAAATGATTGAGTGAGCGACGCGCAGAGCTCATATGCACATTGGGTATTATTTGATTTGTCAATAGCACAAATCAGCCAACCACGTAATACTTAATAATATAATTATGCAAATGTATGCCTACTACCACGAAATTTATGTTTTCATAATAATAATAAAACGAATTGTTGGTATGTGCGTTCAAAAATATGCATTGATATTGGAAAACCAAATTATTGCATTATATATATTTCTAAAATTAGGCCTGTCATAGCACATATTCTTATTTGTAACTCCCCGTACAAGCTTATGTATGTAAATGTTATTTGGTGATATTTGCAAATCCATTATTTTGGTGGAAATGACAATTTCAAAGTGGGTTCTAATTTAGTATTGCCAGATACATGTTACTACCGCATTCACTTCAAAGAGGGATTCACTTGTTATAAAGATTTAATTTAATGAAGGAAAATTAGAGCAAAAGTGCTTTTATCTGTCATTCACTTCAACACTAAAATAAAAACCAGTAAATCGTTCATAGAATTTGTATAAAGCCCTTCCTTAAACGCTGCCACATGCATTCCATTTAATTTCACACCAATTCATTTCAAACAATCGCTTTCATAAAAACTTATGGTGTTCAAGTTAAAACAGTAGCAGGCAGTAGAGGCACAGTGTTAGTACAAAAGAATAATAGCTGCTTTCATCAAGAATAACATATTGTGGTTTGAAAAGAGTGTTGCGAAATGTGACTGAAAGAGCCCACGATGGCCAGATCTTCATGATTTTATAAAAGCTGAAAGTTTTCTCTGCGTATTTCCTATATAGGTAAGAACGGTAATGCGCCTCCCCGATACCCCTAAAGTTACCTTATTTTATTATTACCTTTAGACAAATGTTTATGCTTTTATCTTCTAGAAGGCATGCAGTAAAAACAGACTTCACTTCACCCTTATAACATTTTGAAACGACTAACCACACATTAAATCTGACTTGTCTGATCCTCAAAAAATAGGTAACTAATCTTCTGACAATAGCACTCATTCTGGATACAGAACCCATATTAAATATAATTTATCCCTTCCGGATTTTTGTTCTTTATTCAATGCTTTATAAAAAGTGTTACAGTGATCGGTTTTAGTTCAAATGTGCGCCGTTTCGTTCCCTAATCTGTTTGCATCTAGACGGCAACTTCATAATACTCCCCTCGTAGAAGCCCTCTTCCTTATTTGCGAAGAACTCGGGCAGCCACTTTTCACAAGCCTCTTTTGAGTTCAACTTTACACCAACAAGGGCCTTTGCTACGGACAGGAACAGGTGATAATCCTTTGGCGCTATGTCCGGGTTATATAGTATGATAAGTGCGATAACACCTCCCATCCGAGCTCCCGTAACTTCTGACGAGCCATCAACGAAGTGTGTGGTCTGGCGTTGTCCAGCCTTCCGCAGATGGTTTAAAATGGTTTGGTGACTAACTCCCATCTTCTGGGCGATGTCACGAGATGCCACATGCCGGTCTAACTCGATATTTTCCATGATTTGATCGGTATTCCTCGTCACAGTTCTTCCGCCGGCTGGCTTATCCATGGCGTCGTTTCCGCTCGCTCTGAATCATAGTAACCATTCCTCCGCAGTTCAAAGTGATAGAGTACCATCCCCCAAAACACCAATAATCTCTCGAAACATTTCTCTAGCGGATTGAGGTTTAAATATCTCTTATTTTCGAATGCGAAGGACTATCCGAAAACTACATACTCGTTATAAGACATTAAATTTTGCTTTCAGTTTGTTAGGATATTCCCACTTTCCGTCACATAACTTTCGTTTTGCTTCTGTTCCATGACGTATACACAAAAGTCTTAATTTCCGCATCAAACATGCATATTCACTGTATATTAATAACACGTGTTTCTACTGCCGCTTTATCCATAGCAAAGTTAAATTGTAAAATCTAAGAAGCAGCACGCAAAGTGCCACAAGCCTTTCAACGCTAGTGCAACGCACCTGTTGCATGTCAAAAGTCAGTTGAATGAACAACGTAGAGTGTTTATAAGCTTGAGTGCGCTGACAAACTGTGTAACATGAGACTTGTCACGTGACGGCAATGCCGAAGTGTTCTGCTGCAAGTAATATTTCACTGAATTTTGCAAGAGGATAAGTTTATTTGAGTAAACAATAAATATAAAAACCAGAAAGCAGAAAAAAACTAAATAAAACGAGCTTATCAAAATTAAAAATGAACTCGAATTGAACTCATTTTATTTTTTTTTTTGTTCTGAGTTTTTAAATCTTAAGTACGGAATTTTTGCCCCAAAATTTTTTTAGTTTAAAATTAGATAAATCGTCGAAAGTAAATTCGAATATCTGAAGTATTTAAATCTAATTGACAACTACACAGTTAAGGTGCATACTTACTCACTGGCTTTCTTTTCATTATTTTGAAATTGCTATTTATAACCACTATTATGCTATTAAATTGCTATTATAAAAACGGTTAACAGTTTCCCACTTAGCAAGTTTTTTCTACTTAAACTACAACCGCACAAAACTTTCCGAGGGCTGTTTACAGAGTGTTTTGAGTAGTTCTTCTATCATTACCCTCCGCATTTCAGTAATAATTTTTTTGATTTTTAGATAATTTTAAGCCAAAAAATCATTTTCACCGCCGAACACTTTTTTAGAGAATCTTCTAAGCGATCGAATACATGAGCAAAGAAATCCATAATCTGCTGATTTTTTATGTTCATTAAATGTACATTATATATACTTATTTATAAAATAAAACGCTTGTTAAAAACCGCTGTTTTTCTGACTTGCGACTACATAAATAGCAACCAATAAACAACAAACCCCTTCCAAGTTCTTATTGGTACTTAAAAAGTAATTATGACTGGGCCATTTCGTGAGATAACACGTTCACCAAACTTGGTTTTCAATAATTGGATTGGGGCATTCGCTGTATGGTTATCAAGTGCTCAGCATTGTCAATAAGCTATTGATTATCAAGATCAGAAATGTAGATACGAATACACTATTTGTGACTTAAAGTGTCTATATTAAGCATTTATTTGCCACAACTAAAATCAACAGACTTGCCACGTAAATTCCTATGAAACTAAAAAAACATATGAAGAAGTTCTCCTCTGGTAATTGTGCGAACAGTTTAGTGAACAAGTCACTTCAATATTTAGGCTAGGTGATTAGGTGCAAATATAATGCAATATGTAGTAATGCGCGAAAGACGAAATTCACTTTTCTATCTCTATTTTCCTTTTCCGTTTATTTTCAGCATTTTTAAAACATCTTTTTTTAATGTAAAAGCATATAAACATAATTTAATACCTTGTTCAGGAATACACAAATTTCTCAATTTCAATCAATCAATTTTCTTAATCTCTCTAAATTTGCAACGTCACCCAATATTAAGGTGTCACTCGATATCCTATTTAAATATGCATCCATTGGATATAATTATATCTAGTTGGTTGCTTATTTACAAAGTCTTGTTTCATTAACTATCCCAGTAATTATATATGACATTTGCATGCGATCCGAATATCAAAGGATGAAAAGCACGTCATTATTGTCGCTTATTTAATTGCTGCCTCGGCGATTCAATTACTGTCAAAAAACCGATGCACATGTATTAGTAGGTATACATTTATATATGCACTTTCGTCAGCTATACATTTAGCTCTCGTTATGTCGTTTTGGTGTCCATATGCAAAAATTGCGCAACAAGCAGAAAAGCGCTTCCGCTAACAAAGCAGAAGTTAATTTCCGAAAGAAGCTTACATCTATTAAATTTTAGTTTGTTTATTTATTAAATCATCACTGAGTGAGAAATTTCTCATTCGGTCTTTTATTATACCCTGAACAGGGCATACCGAGTTAATTAATGGTATGATTCAGAAAAAAATTTTGATAATTTTTCGCGTGCTGACATAACTGACAATGTCATGTATATAAACAAAATTAAGACGGACACGCAAGCAGCTAACCAACCGGTCATGCAAAGCAAATCAAAATAATAACCCGACCGTCTACGAAGAGCTCATGGACAAAGATGATACTCGCAGACAAGCAATGCAATTCAAATTAAATAGCAAAATAGCACAATTGCATAGTGTTGTGATAACCCGAAATCGGATTAATTTGAAAGACACGAGTGGGTTGAGTGAGAAATCTATTTTTCTAACGTGGACAGAAATAGTAAAGGAGAGTAAAATGTATCTTGTGAAAGAGAATTTTTCTCTTATGAACGAGTCATGAAGTTTGTAAACTCACACAGCTTTTGCAAACATTTTAACACCGTTGTTATTTTCAGCTCCCAATTTGTTATTTTTCAACTATAAAATTGCTCTAATTCGTGAGATATTGTCTACGTCAGCACTAAACCACAACAATGATGAATGGTTACGTTTTGGTGACACATGTCAAGGCAGCAGTTACAAAGTGCAGTTCACATACATATGTACAGACGCAGATGTATGCATGTGCACCAGTTGCTGTAAAAGACGTAGTTTCCAACGCTTAATAAAGAAGACTTGGAAACTTACACTATGTTGAAAAATTAATCCTATATCTCAGAAGATTGTTTGCTGATTTCAACTAAATTTGGTGTGCAACGTTATCCGAACATTCCTATTAGGCATTGCGAAAAAATCTGATGAGAACGACGCCTACTTCTCATATAACAAACTCTTAAATTCCATCTGACTGTTTCACGTTTCAGCATACAATTCGAACATCAATAAAGCTATCAGAATAAAACTTTACACCAATAGTGCCCGCAAGATATGTCAGTTTAAGTCTAAAAATTGTCGAAATCAAACTATAACTTGTGCCAAAAATTGTTAAAAACCGATGAAGGTTTGACTCCTAAATATCTAACATAAATATTCATCCAATAAGATACATATACTAATGAAATTCAAATAAAAATATCTTTACAGCGTATTCTCAAACTTTAAATAGAAAAAATCAAAGCGACACTTTTCTTAGTTTAATATTAAGTTTTTCCTTAAGGTGTTTCCCAGGGTTTGATCAATGCAAATTGTGATAGTATAAAATGTTCGGTTACAACCTGAGCCACCTTTTACTTGCATTCTGCTAACATCTAAATTTTTTTACACATTCTTTTCAAAGACTACAATTTCCAGTGAATACCTAAGCATACGAGAACATACACAAACATCTGACTTCTCTGTGATTTCATTTATTCACGAGTATAATTACTTTTGCCAAGGGATCAGCAAGAGTACGATAAATATGCATGTACATATGAACATACAAAAATATCAATGAATTGAAATCACACAGACCTGACTGAGATTTTTAAACAAAGAAAAAGCCAACTGTGTTGTTACATTCGTTTGTTTTAAGGATCATTATCATTGCCTTTAAATAAGATAAATAGATGGGGATTGCACCGCGACCTTAAGTCTATTGTGCCCTAATAAGTCCTTGTGTTACATCTAAAATTACTGATATGCTCAATATTTACCGCAATTAAATTTGTATTAAAGATTTTTAAGATATATGGAGTTATGAAATTTTTTGATTTCTTCTCGTTGTTATTATAATGATAAAAAGTTATTTCTCTAAATATATAGATTAATTTATTAATTTTTCCAACAGTGTATGTGTCTTTTCTTACTAACCAGTTAAGGAAGCAAGTGCAATAAGGCAAACAATTTTCAACTAGTCTTTTAAACCGATTACACATAGTTTTCTAACAAACGGGCTTTAGCTTTGCAACACACGTGCAATATCAGTCAATATTTAAGTGTTCGAAAGTTTGAATAACGAAATTTTCTTTTGCAGAAATTCTAAACGGAAATGAGAAATTCTGAGCTAAACAAGCAAATAAATAACGTTGGAATTAAATTTTTGAAAAATTAATATAAAATTCTTAAAGTAGTTTAATATTAGAATGCATTCATGACAAATAAATTAACAGTTTATTTTTTTTATTTCCCCGAACATATACTCGTATTCTTTATGCACTTGAATACAGAATGAATTCAATAATGCTTAGTAAATATTTACGCAACAAAACTCAATCAATCCAGAAGCTTTGGTAAATGTGCACAAATAATTCATACATACATATGTATACTCGTATATACTAAAGAATATGGATTGGTTAGTGTAATTATATTGAGAAAATTGTAGTTGTAAACCGCTGAATCACTGATAGATTCATAAATAAAGAATTTACTTATATAAAATTAAACCAAATTTTTAGCTGAGTTTCTGAGAAACACCAAAAATTTAATTGTTTTAATTTCGTTCTCTAAAACTTAATAATATTAATTTTCGCCCTTCTGTTTATGTTTATCTATATTTTTTTCGTTGTAATATTTGAATAATAATATTTTTTTTTGTTCCCTGCTAATTATTTTGACCCTTTTGAGTATATTTGTTACCTCATGCAGCTTTTGATAAATCTTGTTTTCCTCATATTGAAAGTGCAGAGATTAGTGACGTTAGTAATATTGTTTGTTAGAGGTAAGTAATAGAGATAAAGTAAATAAAATATCTTAGTGAAGGGAAAGCAAGTTGCAAAAGTCATCTTATCTAAGTAAGCAGAGAAAAAGGTTTAAAGTTGTGCCTTTGCAAAGCATTAATTAGCAAGTGACGAGGCGTATACGTAACATTTGTGACGAGAATCTGAGTTTATAGTAAAAAATATAATTTACGCTATTAAAAGCAGTAATTAATCTACAGAGTATTTAATACCTTTCCCTTTTATCTTTTTAATGGATATTTAAGTATGGTATGAACAAATTAAAAAGTTAAAATAGATTTGATTTTCATATTGAAATAAATAAGAAATTATATCAAAAATTCAAATGCTAATGGTTCTAAAGTAACCATTTTGAGTGCTTATTCTAACACGAGAGAAGGCAAGAAAACTTAGAAAATTTAGCATAGTAGAATTAAAACTTTCCCCATACTGATTATTACTGTTGATAAGCGCCCAAAATGTAAGTAGTTATTAGATGCTCTTAGAGATTTTACTGTAATAATTTTGATTTTTTTTGGGTCACATCTCGCCTGTAAAATTTTAAACTTATGTTTAAACTTATAAATTAAAATTGTCAGTGGTATCTTAAAAGTTTTGATCCATAATATATAAAATAACCTTAAGTATATAACCGCCAATATTTAATTCGAAACATAAATATTCTCTCTACTCTATTACTCCTAGTCATTCAGACCACCTTCCTCATTGCAAAGCATGGCATTTATGCACCATCTCATATAACCTTTTAGGCAAACACATCGCATCGCTTTCATATTTGCGGCTGTTGCATGTGTTACCCTATAAGAATTAATTACATTGCAGTTAATTACGCGGAAAAATTCTTGGTGGATTACAAAGAGTGTAACACTGTGGCTTTTGTATTAAAAAAAATTATACTATGTATATATAGTATATATTATATACAGGAGGTGAAAAGAAAGATAACGCGTTGATAAAGCTTTATATACATTCATATGCACAAAATTAAAATAAGGCAGATACTAATAAATACTGTTCACCAAATACGAGTTGTCAGGTATGATACAATGTGATTGTTAGCACTAGAGATATACGACTGCAACGACATCTATTGACAAAATACGAAACCACTTTTTCGACTACCAAATATTTCACTATGTTAATTAAAATCGAACTGATAGTCTAATATAATTCTTATATTTACCTTTTGAATAAATATTCACATTTAAATTAAAAGAAAATACGAATTATTAAAATTCTCAATATTTTCTTGAAGAAAACTATCTAGAAATGTAAGCAATTTTATTGAATTGTTAGTAAAAGTAATCATGATTTTCTTATTCACAGTTTTCCATTATTTGAACACTGTAGTGCAACTGCTGTTAATTTATGTACTCAGATAATGTAACAACTATTTAAATTATCCCCTATAATTTAACAACTTAAAAATATGCAAAACAAAAGGCAGTTTCTTTACGCTGTAGGTGGGTGAAATAACTTTCACCGTATAATATAACGGAAATAAATTTTCAAAAGTTTTTACTTGCAACTATAATAAAATGCACTTTTCAACTGTATGCAAACAGCCGCGGTTAATACTAATCGGCGATGCTAAGGATAAGCAGTTCACATGCCAACGAAGAAGGCTTTACTTCAATGTCTGCACTCAGTGGCATAAAGCACATAATTTTATATATAATATACAAGTATATGTGACCCAGCACATAGAAACCCGGCTAGTGTGTCAAAACAGGATTTTTCACAATTTATTAGCGTTATCGTTAGCTATTCGATGAGCGGCATTTTCATCAGTCAAAATATTTCCATATATGGCGCAATGGCTCATTGCACAGGTATTACACATCTGATGACTTTTATATTTTTCGACAGTGTTCCTGTGGTACCGGGTATCTGACACACTAGTCGGATATCTAAAACATTTGTTCACACTCATTTTCACTCACTCCGAAGCGTTTCCGAGACGAACCAACAAGGGTTGCTCCCTGTAGTTCTACGTACATTCTCGTTGAAAACCGATTATCGACATTTTGACACACTAGCCGGGTTTCTATGTGCGCGGTCACATGTATAATATATATGAGTGGTAAACTGACGCTCTAATTTTCAACAATTCCAACTGTTGCGTATATTGTTTTGTATTTATGCCATCTTCACTCTTGTCTTTGCTGTCAATTGCATTGCGGATGTTTACTTGTTTATATTAAAATTATTTTTCCATTTTTACTTTCTAGCCAGATTATTAGTAGTTACAGAAATATTTTTTGCACTTTCGCTCATTCACTCATTGCCAAATACTCGCATTTTCAGTGTCTCCATCGACCAGTATGGTTTCGTACTTCTTTATTGATGGAGTAGTTAGTGACATTGATGGGGTGACCGTCTGTTGCTTTCGCTTCTTGCCACTCAAATAAGGGGAAATTACATTTGACACTTTATTATTATTTTCCTCTCTTATTGTGCTTTCATTGCTTTTTCGAAATCTTAAATTTAGCACTCATAATTACATAATTATATGGCTCAAAGTAGTTCAATATTATATAACATAACTAAGTTCAATATGTAGCAGTATAAATTTATGACTACCTGTCGTCATAATTTCGATTTTTTTAATTCGCATGATTCAGCATAGAGATAAAATGGGCTTGGCAACTCATATTTTTTACTACGAGTGTGGAAAATTCATAAAGCAATTTTACTTTATATGGCTTTTTTCAAATTGCACTACTTTTTGCTCAACGTATTTCAGAAATTGCATTGACACGTTGCAAATAAGTTAACGTAAAGTTAAGCAAAATGGATCTGAACTGAGGGTTTCATGGGTTTCAAGACATGGCGTAGAGTTGTGTTTATTATTATAAAAAGGTATGAACCGAACCGCACAGATATCCATGGAGTAGAAGCGTCTGTTTAATAAATTAAATCATAAAGCTTCACATTAAATTTATTTTGCAGTATTTGCCTATATAACATTCTGAATGAACCCTAATTAATGGGTATATACAACCAAGAACTGCAACTGGAGTGCTTTCCCCTAAATTTTTTATAAAATGATATACAACAACACCAAAAGCAATATACTGCATCCCATATATTTGCCCTGAATAATTCTTAATCGCAAAGTAACACCACAAATTAAATGACAGACTCACTAAAATCCACCATCTACCGATTCAGTTAAAGTCAATTACCTTTTCGCATGTTTTTTATGAACTTCTAAAGATACAAATCACCACCACAACAGTTCACAGCTCTTTGGGTAATGCTTAAATAGATTGGCAGTGCAACAAAATTAAAATAAAAAGCAAAATGAGCATGCAACAAGTAGAAAGCCTTGAAAGCTGTCACACATACACACCTAAATATGAAGGAGTACATATATGTACATACAAAACAGTAAATCTATGAATAAACATCTATTAAATACTATTATTAAATAAATTTATCGATAACTCATGCAAAGGGAATTAGGACAGGGAATATGGAAAACTTCTCAGATAGTTTACTTTATTGTTTAATTTAAGTTAATTAAATTGCAAAACCTTTTAAGTTTTATCTGTACTATTGGAGGGTAAATACAAATATATTAATGTATATATGAGAAAAATAAACCTTCAAACGAATTTCAAGATACTCAAGAGGCAAATTCTACAGCTAGTGGATATATATTATACGTGAATAAGAACATTCTTGGACATTGTCAAATTTAGTTTGTAAAGTCAGTGATTTAAATATACATGTTGTTAGTTTCTTAAGTTAATAAAATAGCAAGAGAAGTAGCAAATTCAAAGAGTGTATAATTAGTTATATTACCGCAATCTAAAACTTAAAGAATTATCCTCTAAGTACCCAAACAGTACGTGTATATGAATTCTAAACATACAGCGGCGTACAGCGTTCAACAGGAATACGAAGGATGCATGATGTGTATATATATCTGTGCATATATTCCTAAAGGAAATTAGTAACAGGTGTCGATGAGCATCACTTTTATTAAAAGACAACAAATCAAAAGTTGTAATATATACGGACGTTACCATAAAGCAAAAATTTTGAAAAAAGACACACCACATTTTGTTACTGACCAAAAATTAACCCTACAACTTCCACTGATACCTTTTTAACGTAGCGAAGTCTTTAATGGCCCACATACAAACTAAGTGTTCTATTAACACCGCTTAGGATACATGCATTCCTTTCCTACAGTTATGACGCAAAAGGGCTACTGCAGAAGCTAAACTACAGGTACACGTGTCTATCATATCTACATATGTTAAAGTTGATACTTCAATCTGAACAGTTTCTTTGGAGATTTCTGTCTTAGAAAAATATAGAATAGCTACGAGTTTGCTACTAAAGACAATAACATTGGAAATGTAAAGAATTACTGCTTGAAAATCATGGTGTTGGCTTCAGAGAGATAACAGAAAATATTTCTTATGGACCGACTCAAAACATGTTGCTTGTTTTAGGTATAAATCGTAAAATATACAATACTAGACTAATTCTAAAACACCTGAATCGATGTTAATATGATACATCGCAAAAGTTTCGTTTGACAACGTAGCTGACGACCCTTTATTCATAAGACTCATTATTACTAGTAACGAGTCGACGGCTTATAAATATAACGTCCAAAATATTCAAAAATATCAAGAATTGTACACTAAAATTGAGTCAAAACCGGAAAAACTAAAGTTTGCTGATTAAGGATTAAGCATTGGATGTGTATGTTGGTTCAGGAGCATATTTTAAAGGCCATAATAATGATTTACATTAAAATGCTTGAAAACGTTCTTCACATTTAGTGCAGCTCAAGTTTGATTAGACGGTATAATCAATTTTCTCTTTGCTTCTGAGTGAACAGCGGGGAAGAAGTTCAAAACTGAATTTATAATAAACTACTACAATCATCATACAAATAATAATATATTCGTGAATAAATAGATACAGTTTGCGCTAACGGAACCAGTAGTTCAATCTGCTAGTCAGTACACTGGTAAAACGAACATAATATTCTGAAACGTGCCTGTTGGCTGAAATTCTCAGCACGGAAACCACAGTCAAACTTTTCAATAATCACAAATAAATAATTTGCTATGCGATGCTATAAGCTTTAAAATAGGGAGTATGATCGTAATAGTAGTGATAGTAAACCAGCAAATCTTTGAAAATCAAGAATAACCACTATACTGTATGGGCAGATGCAGGCGAATGAGGGTGTATCACACGTTGTAGCCTTGAGTATTGCAAATTATGAATAGTTTGAATTGAAAAGTCGAAGATAACCTCAAGAGGGTTATCAAATAATAATAAGACAAACGCATCAATACAAGCGTTATAATAAGAACGTAATTAAATAAAGTTTAAACTGGTCTAGGAATGAGATAACCCAGCGGCTACAATTAAGAGATAATGGGGCTAATGTAGTGATAAAGAATTATACTACGCACAGTACCCAAGATAATTATGAAATCAGCTTAGTAAGGTTGCTAATATAATTTGATAACGAAAATGTGAAGAAATGAAAAAAGATAATTTAAACCCTAAAATTTAAATGTCAACCCATGTTGTTGGATTCCTTTTTACATCTGCACCTCATAATTTAATTTTTTTTTAAAACATGGCACTTTTTTCTTTATTTTTGTGTGCTGGTATATTTGTATACGTGGTTTTTGTATACACTTAAGGCTATATCAGTAAATGCCAAAAAAAAAACTCCATGGTGAAAATTGTTACGCGCTGAAATCACTAATTAAGTAACTTTTCCACAAAGCGCAAAAATGCCAAGAGGATTCTTTAAATGCTTAAAAACTCACACATAATCAAAATTCATTAAATATGCTTTACTCAACATACAGGTATACAGGTAAAATTGATTAAGCAACAACGTTACGTATACGCCATTGCCACCTTCAACACTTGTTAACAAATGATATATACAAATTAAGTGTTATTAATGAGGTTTCAGTGCTATATAATTGGTATTCCTGCAATTGACAAGATAGCAAAATTTTCAATTAATTTTCGAGCCTACGAGTAGAAGGTTTTTTACCCTACTTATTATATGGCCTCCAGTTTCTTTCTAATATGCTAAAATACAAATACAAGCGGCTATTATATCATAGATATTCCTTACATTAATATATTTCACAGATAATGAAACTGTTGTACTCAACACTGTTAAGCTTGATAATACTTTGTAGATTATAATAGTCGATAACACTTAACTTTATTTTAATTAGCTTGTTCTCAAATTTCTTCCTTCTCAAGTTAAAGACTATGACGTTCGCACGTTAACTTTTTTTGAAGATATCATTATTCGATTTTCGCGTACATTAAGATTTCATTGCCTTTAATACATAACATAACACACAAAATATGTATAAAAACAACTATAAAGGTACAAATAAATGCATACAGGCATTAGACGTGAGTACTAAAGTACCACAGGGAATCATAAATCCGCCATTTCCAGCACGAAAAGGAAGAGGTAACAAAAAACTATATAAAGCAAATTTCTAAATGGAAAATAAATCCGTTGTAAAGCGTATGTACATACATTAAGCTAAGCGCCGTCTAGCCAGCGCATAAAATTTAAAGCGAAAAAGCAAATGCCTTGCATATGTAGCGGGTATTCCAATATGGATGGTATGATGATGTTTCTAAATGTCGTTTGGACAGTTTTGCAAATGTCATGGCCTGTATTTTTTCACTAGATTCAGTAATGTTTACAATTTCATCATGGAAAGATATATGAAAGAACAACGTTTACAAATTATTGAATTTTGTTATCAAAATAATCGTTTTCCCTTTTCGCGCGCTTTTGCCTTTTAATAACCCTACACCTGTGCCCGCTGTTCGTCGAACTGCTGAACATTTCGAGCGTAAATTTTTTTTGCATAATATTCAGGTGCCGATAAGACAAAGAAGCAGAGTGTGGCTGAAAATCGCAACTGTCTCAAACCACAACTTAGAGGATTTTTAGAAAGGATTTAGGCTTGCATCAATATAAATTTGTTCTCACTTAAGAACTGAAGTCCACCATAAAAGACGTGAGTTTGCTATTTTGGTATTGGAACAACTTGAAAACGATAACTAATTTTTTATTATTATTATTAGGAACTTGCAAAGACAATATTATTATATTACCATTCGCTAGTATGAATCACATGTATTTTAGACTTGAAACACTATGCAGATAAATTTCAGTGTTAGAAACAACAGCCGAATGTACGTATAAATTCGATTATCCTTGTAAGACTCATCCTAATAAGAAAACAACCACAACATCAGCCGGTTGCAGAAGTGTCTAGAAAGTTTAAAAAATTACGAAAAAATTTGCTCGGTGAGATGAAAAAAAATATTCAAAATATTTTTGCAATAGGGATCTTATTTTCAAAATTTTTAGTTCTCAAAATTAAAAACTAAATTTATTAAAAATAATCTGGTAGTATTAAAAGCACTTTCGCTTAAGTTAAGGCACTAATATACAACATTTTATATAAGGAAAGAAAAGACAATGAAACAATATACTAAAATAAAAAGAAGACACGGTGTCGTATGACTAAACTCAAGTGCCTATAGTATATTTGTGAATATTTTGTGAGCCTTTAGAACACGTAGTACAAAATTGTTTAATGCATTCCAAAAATAAAAATTTAATATCCTGGTTATTGAAAGGAGATATGATTGCGCTTGTTGACGGTCACGTCAAGTTCACTCCCTCCGGCATTGCCATCTGCATAATATTTAATCTCTTTGACATTTGAATAGAGATTTTCAGCTGAAAGCCCAACACTTTGTAAATGAGTTTGGAAAGAAAATCTTTTTTCTAAGAAATTGATTTAAAAATTTAAAGGTTCTAAATATAACTTTATAGACTGCTTAAATTGCAGATAAGCTAATTATTTTTTTTTTTATTTTGTTTTGTTATTTAGCTACTACCACTGGTACACAAATAGGAACAGAACATCATCACTAATTATTTGGTGAAATTTTAGTTTAGTTTAGTTTAGAAAAAACGAAAATTCCTGAATTAAATGTATGGGAACCTAAAAAAGAAATAGCGACCCCTCAGAGTTAAGCTACAGCGTCCGGCTTGAGAGAGGATTTTTTGTTTGTCAATCACTAACATTTGAGGGAGTAAGAGTTGAAAAAAAATTGGCTGAAAATTGTTGCGTTCGAAACTAAAGTGTTAAAAGGTATTAGAGAGATATTATATTTATTTTTTGTGATGCAATAGATACATACCTACGTACGTCGTATTCGGTTTGTCAAAATCTATCTACCTATAAATATTGCGTATATCTGTACAAAAAAGCTAACTCGTATAATTTCAAACATCAATGTCAAGCATCAATCAATCAATCTATTTACCACGATTATTTTGTAACAATTTTGGATGAATAAGAGTATAGTAATAGACGCAATAAGTTCTTTGAATAATACGAGCGTCAGTAGCATACAACACGGCCAGGCAGTTAACAACTAACCGCAAACAATGGTCCTGGCCTGTTAATAATCGTAGAAATGCATACAAATACATGTATGGTATATAAAGTATTATATATTTATGTACTAAATGCGCCCGTTAATAAACTACTCGCGGTTCATAATCTAGCAGCAAATAATTAGAATAATTAAAAAGGTATTACTTTTTATATAGGTTGAAAGCATTAAAAATGTCTGAAACCTTTTTGTAAGTGCAAAAATAATAATTATAAGCACTGTAAGCGTGACGATATTAAAACTACAAATATAACTTACACTGACACCGACTTTTGAGGGAATTAAGTGATTAGATTGAGTTTAAAATAGAGAAACCACAATACCAAAAATAACTTCATTCACAAAATTCACATAACATCTTTTCTTTCACACCTTCACCACTAACCTCACACCTTTTAAACGCAACATTCCTTTAAGTCACTCTCACCTCCTCTTCCTTTCTTTTAAATTAATTTTAAGCAACGCCATTCATAAACACTTAAGTTATATTGCTCAACTCAAAACGCTTGCGGACAGTAGAGCATGGTAGCCATTTATGCGGCGCAAGTTTGCTTACACTGCTGTGAATGTATCTTTAGTGCGCATCGTAGTACGTACAAAAGAATAATGGCTGCTTCCGTCGATGGAAATACTCTGTTATTTGAATAAACATGTTGCCGAATGAAAATGCAAGCAATGCAACAGTTGCGCCACTAGTGCAAAAAAATATGCAATATTTGCAAGAGAATTCTGCAGCCGCGTTATACACTTCTGCAGAGAAGTGTCTTCAAAACAAGAAATCATGAAAATATTTTAAATAGTAAAGTTATATTGGTCACTAGTAACCGCTCGTTTAATGTGCTCTAAAGAATGTATTTTTAACGCTGAAACTGTAACTGAAATATAAAAAATGAATACTAAATATTTCGATTCAACTGAACTGGGTATTGTCCACAAAGGGTGATACACTGATTAAAGTGACCCTCCAACTTTTCGATACCCTTTTTATACTCTTGTATCCAGTTGTTACAGAGCATAATAGTTTTGTTCACTTAAACGTCTTGTGCGTATCACTTAAAACTAAGCGAGATAGGTATAAAGTTGGTAAGAGAAAGCTTTATGTGAGCGGGCTTTAAAATTGGATGATGGGCGTCGCACCGCCCACTTTTTAGTGAAATCACTCATCTCGGGACCCGACAGGCCGATTTTGACTAAATTTAGTACGTGACATTCTTCTCATATTCCTGTCAATAATTTAGCTAAAATTCACGCTGAATTTTATTTATGCATACGTTGAAGAGGGACAGAATTAAAAACACTACTGTGGCATATACGTAGTGAAATAGATATATATGCTACAAAAACATAAACAAATTTACTAGAAACCAACACGAGCCATAAGCAGGATACTGAACAAGATATGCATGTTCGATGTACCACAAACACATTTATTATATTATATATATAGTAATTGTTAGTGCATACAACCATTTCAAAGCAAGAAATATCCTCACGGGTGCCATTTCACCTATATTTCTATTAAACCATCGCTAACGTGGTCATCATGGTCAAGCTCAACAATTTGAATGAGATTTTCAGCCACAGGCGAACTGTCGAAAATTCCATAAATCCACGTTTAGGTTGCAAAGCGTGTATGTGTTGTGAATGCTGCGCGGTAAAAACAGCATGCAATAAGTTTTTGACAAATTTTCAACAAATTTCATTGATCTGAAAGCGATTTATACTACTGAACGCTATATACTGTTAGTTCTAGTTCAGCTTATGGCTAAAACGACTAAAAACTTTTCATATTCAGTGCATTGGAATCTATATATTTTTGTGTTTTGTTTTGTGTTTGAGATTTTTTCTGATTTTAGATATGCTAGTATCAGAATCATTTGAGCAAAGAATACGAAAAAATGTAGTAAATATATTTGAAATGATGCTCTTATATGAATGTAAATGTACTATATATTTGAAAAAAATTATTAGAACTTTCACTCTTAACTTTTAAAATGTGTCAATATAAACCGTGCCTATATCATGTTTATAATACAAGTATATGATTCTACAATCTGTTTTATTAAACAAATGCGCATTCAACTGTACACCATCTCGTATGAGCAAAACAAAATTTATAGAACACTTATACTATAAGTGGCTAATAAATTAAAGTCTTAATCATACGTATGGAAGCCAAATAATTTACGAATACATGTAAATAGATAAATAGAGTGATTTTTTTCCTCTTCCTATTCTAATTGTATATTCATTTGTTATTGATGACTTTACTTTTTAACCGCTGAATATAAAATAAATTGCAAACTAATTCACTTAAATCACTGCCAGCAATAAAGCTTAATGGTCCCTAATTTATACACAAATCAATCAAAAACTTTTACAATTACAAAAACAAAAATTGTGGGTTGAGCTATAATATCAGAACATAAAATAAAGCTTCAAATATCACACTTCTCAATTCATTAGTTAGAGAGAAAAAATTCGCACAAATAACAACACACATTCACATTTCACATTTTATAACCTTTCTCGCTTACAAAAACCGAAATGCATACCGTTACCATTTTCATAAAACAAACATAACTAAAACTTCAACACACTGCAACTTTTATATCTTAAATAATTTGCATATTGCCCGCATTTATTTTGAAAGTAGGCCCTATTAGCTTTTATTGAAAAAAAGTTTTGCATAAAAAATAAATGACCGGCGGCTCGAAGGTCATAAGCTCAGTTAACCCTAAAATTAAGCTTGCATAAAAAACAGCAAGTAAAGTAAAGATGTGAGTTTATAGTAAAAAAGTTAAAAATTAAAAGCTAAAAATGGAAAACTGAACTTGAGCTAAGCTTCCCATTGAGAAAAAAAATCAGAAGAATATAAATTTGTATAATACACCAACTGATCTAAAGCAAAATTTAATGCATTTGAACTGTTTATGCATTGATTTATTGCGCTTTTAGTAGTTTTTATGTACATTAAAGCTTTTAAAAGGTAGGTCACGCCCACTTTTTTTAAATTTGGTAGGTGCCCTGTGTGACATTTGTCCATTGAAGTCCAAAATACAGTTTTATATCTTAATTTAGTGCTGAAGGAACTTTATAGATTTTCTTTCAATGCCGTTGTGTGGCAGTGGTTCGAACTAACAGACCGACAGTCACTCGTATTTCACCTCCTCTCATTATTTATAAATAACCCCATATCTAACTCCATTATTTTTTGGTGATACAACTGCTAGGTGAACAAAACTAGTATACTTTACATGCAATAGCAAGAGTATAAAATGTGGAAAAGTAATATTTAAATTATGTCTAGCATCAGCAAGTCTTGAAGAAGTATTTGGTTACCCAAAATAATTAAAAAAGGGGACTTAGTATTCCACAGTATGCTGCTTTCAGTTCTGGGGGTATGTGTTTGCGGAAAAATATGCAGCAACGCCTATAATACTTAGCGCTTAAGCTTTTGCTTTTAACGGTGCCATGAGTTCTCACCATGTAACCAACCTCCAGCTGAGCAGATACATAAACAAAGGTGAAGATTTTCACACGAACAGGTAAAAACACCTACACAAATTCATGTCAGTGCATTTCCTAGATCCATTAGGGCAGACGAAGCTTAGCCAAAATGACAGGCAAGATTATTACGCACATACGTTGCTTAAGTGCTCAAATGTTGAACGTGCTAAATAAATGTAAATAAATGGAGACATTATGTTAGCTTTAAGGGCAAATGTTGGACTTTTTTTCATTTCGATGAAGTTTCCACAATTTGTTGTAGTACCTACAACGTTGGCACACACAATTTCATATACAGAAGCTTTTGCTTCCTAATTCACACTATCTCAGCATGTTATTTCAGCTACTTAACTTCCGAATAAAATAGATTACAAAGAAAAGTTAAAATAAACGGCAAACAACTAATAAACAAGCAAACAAAACCTGCTTCAACAGCATAGAGCATTATTGGATACTAATAGACAACAAACTGTCTGTTGGTTGCCTAACAGTTAGGTAATAACAAAAACTAATTACTTTCTGAGAAGTACTCGTATACAATAAATGAGATAATACTTTAAGAGTATAATAACTCGTCCACAAAAATTATTTATGATAAGGGACATCTGTTGGCATATATTTTTTTATTAGTGGGAGTGGTAAAGCTTCTAAATGGCTTAATGTCTTCAAAACAGCTCAAGCTGACTCAACCAATTTTTGCTAGAAAAAACACTGCTTCGTACATTGTGAAAACGGGTAAAATCAGATAAAAACCAAGTCCACTCCAAAAAAAATTATTATATTGAAAACTACTAAAAGTGCTACTTAATAAGGCCGCTACAATCATTAAAATTCACAAACAAGCTGGTAAATAAGGGCTTGAAGTAGGATGTGTAAGAAATTGAGCAATTTGCGTGGAACCGCCCAATCTACTCCCCATATAACACAATATTAAATTCCATCTTCCACTAGTGCATACTGTGATCAAATTGAAAGGTGAATGTTGTTTACCTCATTTCCTTCAAAGTAATCACTCCCACTTATGTCAACGAATTTTCCAGTCATCACAGCACTAAGAAAAATGCTCATTGGGAAAAATCCCCTGAGCCTTATTCGATTCAGCTTTTATATCCTCAATTGAGTCAAAACGGTATCCTCGGAGTGATCATGTGAATTTGCTGAATAGCCAGAAGTTGCAAGAAGGTAAATCAGGCAAATGTGGGGGTTGCGGCACGATATTAGTTGAAAATGTGGCGAAATGATCACGAATAACTAATGTGGTATGAGATGGTGCATTATCGCACTTCTTTGTGAAAATAAATTCAGACGACAACGCGTATCTCAAATACGAATGAATATTTTGATGTGAAATTTAGCAAAGATGACGCTAATAGTACTACCAACTTACAGAAAAAAAAATTACCGATCGAAAAACATGCGAAGTATAAACTAAAAATTCAATTTAATCTCAGAAGTACAATGTATATATACATTGTATAAAAGAGAGAGAGAGAGAGTAGTGTAATTAACCGAGCAAACTTGTATTATCTTCGGCATTACGTGGTATTTACTTAGATGTGGAAATTAAATGAATGGTATTATTGGTGCGAAAATAATTAAATTTAATCGTTTGCTGCACGCTACGTTGCTGGCATACACAAAACCCATATAATGATGCGGAAGATCATAATAGTGGTTTGTGCATATTGCAGGGGGTTTGCAGTTAATTGGATCCTATGAACGTACATACAATTATACACCAGATGACAATTTCATAAGGAAGTTCCATATTTAAACGGACAAATGTAACTATATAATAATAAATAATATGTATGTTTAATACTATATATTATTACTCATACGTCATGTCATGTATTCAACAAAATTAATATGCTCTTTTCTTGTCATTATATTACTTTAAATTATACAGAAGTGTATTATTCATAACATATGTATATAACTTTAAAATTGTTGAAAAGCAATGGAAGCACAAAAAGAGAGGGAAATAATAATATAAGAGCGGTTCAACCTAACTTATCTCTTTTTTACTTAATTACTTAATTCTCTTTAATTTAGATATTTGTACCAACAATATGATGAAACTTCTTATACATATAAGCAATTATTTTTAATGATTGTGTGCTAAGCACACAAAGGAATAATTGTTTATTTTCCAGATGAAATTTGAGCTGCTAACTACATATACAGAGAACTTCCGTATATATGTTTGCAGAGAAGAAATATTAATATTTTGACTAATTCTAAATTTTCTGCTGTATTTCACGAAGTTGTGTTTCCTTATTTAAAAAAGTGAGTTTAATATTCTCTATTATTTGAAATGTGTCACCTTCGATGAAAAAAATGTGATTATCATAATGTTATTCGATGTCAAGTCAATAACGTCTGCTAATTTGTCTGTTAAAGTGGAAAACCAATCATGTTTATGTAAGATGCTTTCTAGATAGAAGATATTTTACTTTATAGACGACTACGAACTGTACCAAAAAGAAACTGCACACTTTCAATTCAATATTTCTCATGAAGTAGCCGTTTGATATCATTGCGGTAATTTCCGTTAGAAAGCGTGATCAGTTGATTTTGTATATCATTTTCGCGATGCCTTGAAAAAGAGACAAATGCGTAGGAAATCACTGCACCGTAAAAAGAGCCTTTCATACAGAAAGCTAGCAAAACGTTTTAAAGTCAGTGTAAATGGTGCGAAAAATATTATAATAAAGTTTAGTGAAACCTGTTCTCTTAAAGAGTTATTAAAAAAGGGGCGAAAAAAGACCCTAGTGATCCAAATCTTGAAGCAAAGGTATTGGCCTTAATAACCCAAAAAAATCAATGTCTATGCGCGATTTGACGAAAAAAGCAAAAACCAGTGCTTCAATGCTATAATTCAAAGAGTGAAGCAAAGAAATAATTTAAAAACTTATAAAAAACAAAAGAATCCCAAAAAAAGTCAATGGCAAATAAAAATAGGGAAAACAAGGCTTCGGAAGTTGTACTAACGTTTGCTAAAAGATTCAGTTGAATGTGTTATATCGGATGATGAAACATGCGTAAAAGTGGACATTATCAGGTCCCCAATTCTATACGACCAGTCAATGTCAACAATTGAAATAGAAAAAATTGTCGAGAAATTACTCATATGGCAGGATATTTACTCTTGTGGCCTTAAGACCACTAAAATTTTCACAAAGGGTCCTATATCAGCCGACAATTATAAGAAGAAGTCTAAACCGTCGCCTAATACCATTTCATAAGAAACACATTGTGTTAAGAGGAGAATCCTACATATTGCTCCATAACTTGAAAAAGAATCATTGAGTTGCCGAAAACGTCGAGGAATTTAAAAAAACACTAGCTTAAGGCAAGTCGTGATGTTACAAAAAAAGGTGTGCAGATTTTAATAAAGGGAATTAAACGAAAAATTCGGCATAAATTAACAGAATAATTTTTTTACTAGATATAAAAATTTTTCTATTTGTTATTAAAAAAAGTAACAAGCAAAAATTAATAAAATCCGTTAAGTTACAACTAAAACATTGTATGCAGTTTCCCTATTTGTTGGTGAAATAATAATTTTAACAGAAACAGTTTTACCTTAATTTTTCAAGTTATGACTCTTATGCAGTTAGTGTGCGATATATTAATGTATGAAAGAACAAAGGGTAATTATTTGTGAATCTGAATATATAACTTGATAATGAAAATAAGAAAGTAACAAAGGCAAAGTTTCATACATACGCATATGCACATTCTTTTGTTGAAGATATTCCGTTCACAATGAGAGAAATTTTACTTTCCAGTTCTCCTTTCCAGTACACATCTTAGGCTTTTTTGTATCGTTAGATACGCAGCAATAAAAAGTTATTGGACTAGCAAAAGAAATTTTACAGGAGATTAGCTAGATCAAAGAAAGGCAAAGGTTGGAAATTAAAGGGAAGCTTTAAGAATTTAAATAAAGTTTGTTAAAAATTAAAACTTTATCAGTGCAAGCAAGAAGGGAAAATTTTATAAGGATTTGAAATTTTTTATGAAGTTAAGAAATTTCCGAATTCTTTAAATCTTTTGAGTAATTCGTTTTGATTTACTCTGTTGCCGATGTTTGTTTTGCCTTTTAACGTTTTAACTGGAATATATTCGAAATACACGAATTGAATTTCTAATGGGTTCTTTAAATCAATTATGAATGTTAAGTACCAAATGTCGTAAGTTAGGTCAATATGAAGTAAAGTTATATCAATACTGAAGTAATCTATTTTTTTTATCTCACAGGTCAAACATTTTGATATATTAAGCTGGATATCAAAAGAAGCTGTTGAAATGAACCTTCAAGAACTATGTAATCCACATTTGTTTGAACGCTATACCCTTGTATTGGAAAGAAAATAAATTCACTTGCCTTAATTCAATCATTAAAAAGTTGCCATTTTACATACCTGAAAATAGAAAAAAGAAAATATGCATTAGAAATCAATCATTGAAAACAAAGCGTAAAACTTTAATATCATTTAAAATCTCTTTAAATTTGCACTTTTGAGTTATGGTGAAATAGTGGTGTGGTGTAGTCACCACACTAAAAAATATAAAAAAAACTTTGCTTAAAGATTTTGCGAAAAAGTAGGTAAGTATGAGCGGTATCCATAATGGTTCACAAGAGTTTCTGAATTAAAAATAAGTACCTTTAACGTTGGATACAAAATACTGTACCCAGTGGGTTTATACCACACGCTACAAGTCTTTATGGCAAAATAGCCGCACAATATCAACACGCTGCTGCGCATGAAGTAGAATTTTTCCTACATATGCACAAAAGTGTATCTTTGTTTATGCGTATTTTTTTACTATAAATCGCTAAACTGCCACGTGAGAGAAGCTTTGGTGCTACTGCAACTTTTTTCGCTATAGCGAAATTGCGATTTTTGCATTAGTTTTCATTCGAACCTTTCATTTTTTTGAAACACAAATCTATTTCAAGCGATCCTTGCTTTTTGCTCCACTTCTGTCAAATCACTCTGGTAATTTAGAAGCAAGCAATGTGCAAATCCATGGTGTTGGGGAAGAATTATGCAATACCGTGGAAATGCTATGTTAAAAGGGTGACCGTTTTGGAATGTACTAGATAAATGCAAAGAAACTCTGTGCAAAACTGTCAGTACGATGGACATGTTCATCCGACCAAAAGGTGGGCTTTCAATTCTCGGTTTATGTGAGAGTATTTTTTATGACAATGTAGTGCCCTTTTATTAATAGTTATGGTTGAATTGTCTTGAAATGTATATTGTATGTATGGCAAAAAAGACGTTGAACGTTATTGTACGACATGTACGATTTGTTGAGATTAGATGTGATATATCGTAGTATCTACGAATTTTTTAATTCAAAAATTTTGGATAAATATTAAAAAGATATTAAATTAAATTTTCATTTTTTAATTCCGATGTTTGCATAAATTTTTTTGTTTGTGTAAATTTCAATATATTTAGAATCTGTTGTATAACCAAATTTCATTATCACAAAAAAAAATATTTTTTAGTTTGCGTGAAGTACGTCAACAGGGGAAAAATATTGATTTTAAAATAATTTATTTTTAATTCTTAATCATATGCTTGAGATATAAATTGTTAGTTTTTTATTTTTCAGTCCGTGGCATTAAAAACTAAAATTAAATTTAGTTCGAAACTGTTTTTAATTTTCTATTCCCGTGTATGCGATTACAAAAAAAAACATATCTTCAAATGTTCACTTTCCATTTTTTTATTACATTGCAACCCCACACCACAGTAATTAAAAGATATGTTTAGTCATGAATGAACTTGGCCACTAGAACTTTACCAAACTTAATTAGAAACTTGTTTTTGAAATGCTTCACGCAGAGAAGAAAAATCAATTTTACTTGGGGCAAAGAATATTCCCAAAAACATTAATTATGGCTTCACTTTGTAAGTCAATGCAAGGCATTCTTCGTTTAAATTAACTTGAAATCCTTCAATATGTATGCACCAAAAACTTTCAACGGATTGGTGCAGCATTTCTCATTTGAGGATATAACAAAAATAAAAACATCAAGGAATCCTCAACACTTCCATCAAATGTGAGCACAATATCACAAGTAGGTGCGGATGTAGGCCTGGATATATATATAAGTGTATATGTAAGCTAGCAGCAAAGTTCTAAAAGTATTTACAGTTCGTTTACGCCTTTGCAATGGAACTGTGTGGAAACAGCAACAGCACCCGAATAAAGCATAAAACACGAGCAAAATAAATTCAACACGCGCTTTTAAACCAAAGAGAGTAGCAACAACATATAGTACATATGTTTACGTTTTTTAACAAGTACATACGTATGGGTGTGCATCACATCAACGCACATCAAACGTTTTCATTACTTTGTGATGTCAACTCATTTTTATACACTGAACAGGGTATATTAAGTTTGTCACGAAGTTGGTAACACCCAGAAGGAAGCGTCGGAGACCCTATAAAGTGTATATATAAATGATCAATATGTTGAGCTGAGTCGATTTAGCCATGTCCGTCTGTCTAGTTTTTAGGATATCGTTTTGAAACTGTGAAACGTCATTTTCCCTACAAGAAGCTGCTCATTTGTCGGAACTGCCGATATCGGACCACTATAACATATAGCTGCCATACAAACTGAACGATCGGAATCAAGTTCTTGTATGAAAAACTTTCACATTTGACAAGATCAATTCACGAAATTTGATATGGATTATATTATAAAGCAACAATGTAATCTCCGAAGAAATTGTTCATATCGGTTAACTATAGCATATAGCTGCCATACAAACTGAATGATCGGAACCAAGGGCTTGTATCGAAAACTTTTTTTCTTTTGACATGGTTAGCATCATAAAAACAAGAAGCAATTATGACATGGATTATGTACTTAGGTAATAACATAATATGGAATAACAATTGTTCTCAATGAATTACTATAGCATATAAATTTTCTTTTAATACATATAAACTGAAGACATAGTTACTAAAAGAAATGCACAAGTGAAGGGTATATCAGCTTCGGTACGTTTTAAAAACTCTCTCAATTGTTATTCAGGACCAACACCCCATAAGTAGGAGAAAAGGAATTACTGATAATTTCTTTCAATTACATTTTAACTGTAAACTTTAGTGAAATATTTATGTTAGAATCTAATAACAAATATTTTCAAACCCAAAAAATGCATCAAGATTGGAAGAACGAAATAAAATGATAGGAGTGATAGAAATAAAAAAAATTCTAAAGGGTATTTGAAATTATTGATGGGGGAGATTTGTATTGAAGAACCATAAATTTCCCTAAAGGTTATTACACACATAAATTCTATGAATAAAATACGTGGGTTTTTTTAAATTTGAGTAACCCTCCCATAACTATTCTTACTCGTCTGCGACATGAAGCCGTTAGTTTTATTTTAAAAAATGCTTTTCACTTTTATTATTTCAGTTTTACAACTCATAAATTATATGTCCTTAAAATGGAAGCCCTTAAGAGTTGAAGCAAATGGACAGAAAAATCAAAATCAAGTCCATGTCTGGTGAACTCTTTTATTTGACTAAATATATTTAAGAGTAATGGTATAATCATATCTGAACAGATCGGACCACTATAGCATATAGCTGCTAAATATTTATATATTTTCTACTAAAATGGGAAATCAGCGGTTCCAACCAACTTGCTTAGCACAAGCTGTCTTATATGCTTAGACAAACTTAAGTTCTCAATGAAACGCCGCAGAACACCTGGCGAGCAGAGCACATACAAAATCTAGTTTCGTATACCTACAAACAAAACAGGACACCTGTTGATGTCAAAACATTTCTCATTAGTGCTGATGTATCCTATAGTCCGATGGGAGGCAAAGAGTACCACATCACACCACATAACCACAAAGGTGGCAAATAGGATTATTGCTGTCCATTGTCAAGCAAAGAAGGTGAACACTTTGATAGAAAGTTGCATTTTCTCGAATTTAACACAGTACTGTGGTGCATAATGAAAGTGCATATGTCTACGGAGGTGTACTGTTAGAAAATATTGAAGTGAGCGACGTTCACCATTACAAATATGTATAAGAAATTGTTTATGCATTTTTAATCGTATACATATGTAACCGGCAAATCCAATTTACTTACAGCATTAGAACTTCGTTTGTACTTGACACCTCCTATCCTCTATTTCTTCGAACTTTCTTTCAACAACATTGGAGAATGTACTGACTGGTGGCCGATGCTTTCGCATCGCGACCAAGCTTTTTTCATATGAATCGGTTTTAACATATTCCAAATTATATATGTTGAAATTCCCTATTTTAAACGAAACACGCTCTTAACTTTATCCAACGACACATCTGCTCTTTGTTACGTACGACTTGCAACTGTAACTGTTGTTCTCGTTCGATGGTAATCGTTCCCTTTATTCAGGGTTGTTTTTAATAGGTCTGTCCGAATCGCGTTGTCCGCAATTCTCCTACATATAATTATAATAAAAGTAGGGACTATTAATTTGCTAATTCCTACTATTATTATAAATTTGAATGTGGGTTTGTTTCTCATTCTTTGCTGCCAAAACTTCACTTAACTGATCATCATAAACTGTATACATGTATTCCTAGTGTTATAAGAAAAAGTTAGATGTCAACAGTAAAAAAAAATATTTGAGTACGAAACTTCATTTCTAATGAGGGAAGTGCTGTGAGCGCCATTCTCTTCAAACTTTCATATATGGCTCAAGTAGCTCACGACTTTCGGTCTTAAACTAAGTAGCCTCTGGGTAGCCGAAAACATCAGTTTGATGGCGAGCTAAAGTGAGAAGACGAAATATCCCTCCCCCGTGTATTGCGCTAGTTTTGAGACCCGTCCCGTAAAAGCACAACCAATGAAAAGTATAGCGTCATAAATAATAGAAGTGCTTAATATCTAACCATTTCATAGCTTACAACAGCCAGTGGACAACACTGACGTGCTGACGATAATCATTTCTGTGACGACTTGTCAGGTAAAATGATAGCGTGTGTGCTAAATTTCAGATCGATATCTCAAAAACTTAGGGACTATTTCGCATATATACAGATAGATGGGCAGACGGATGGACGATAGACGGACAAGACTAAATCTACTCTGCTTGTCAAGCTGATCATTTACACATAATGTATATACTTTATAGGATTTCCGACCTTTCCATTTGGGCGTTACAAACATCGTGGCCGTTCATGGCATAAAAATCACGTGTTGTTTTGAAGAAGAATTTTCGCGCGTAACCACCCTTAAGATTACAGTTTATGTTATTTCGGTTTCATGCCCTAATGTAGAATATCCGTAATATATATTGCATTTTTGGCCCTTTTTGAAAGAGAATTTTGTTCTTTTTATTGACGAACTTATTATACGCTTTGAGTGTTGCTTTTTTAAAAAACACCCTTAAATGCGTAAACTGATGCGTACTGTTCCAGTTATTCTTCTACCTAAAACTTATTTACGATACAATGTCCAAAAATTGGATATAAACGATTAGCTTAAATGGAATTAAATGAAAAAAATATTTAACAATTATTTGATAGCTTTAAAAATTAAAAAGAATAAATAAATTCCTTAACATTGTCGAAGTAATATTATAACAATAGTATTTTTCATATACCTAATTAAAAGTTTGAAAATAAAAATCTCCTTATCAAATTGTCAGTTGTATATTTAATTAACTTAATTGTGCGAGTTCTGAAATTTATATTTTTTTGTTACTTTTTATAATGCAAGGCTTTTCCTTATTACCAAGCAGGGTATTAATGCAACATTAAATATTTCAACACGGAAAGATATATCCTATTATTTTAACATTTGCTTTTGTGTGCATTTGACACATAAGGCTTTATTGCAATGCAGTTAATTACACGGAAAAGTACTTTGGTGGATTACAGTCAGCGTAATAATCTCTACAATGTATTTAATTTGAAATACATATAAAGAAAATAACTAAGGACGAGCTAAGTACGGGTATAACCGAACATTTCATACTCTTGCAACTTGCAAGGATGAAAGGCAGGCCAGTACATTCAGCCACATAAGGCCTGTTAGTTATATGGGGCATAGGAAGAGTTTTCACCCGATTTCATTCATTTTATGCTCAAATATACACCGTTATTAGTAAAACACGCTCTCTCAATTTTACTAAGATAACTCACATATTGGCCGATATACTATGTGGTATAAAGTCACTCGGAAGTGCGGAAATCTTTGTATTAGGTATACGGTGGCTAAAGGAAATATTGATGCCATTTAACCCATTTGAGGCACATAAATAACGGGGTTTGAACAGTTTTTGTTGGACTTTAAAAGTTTTTCGGGCAAAGTTGTGTCCAAATATATTAAGCGCTTCTTGATTTGAGTACTGGAAAGTGAAGGAATCAGATGGAATCATCGTCATCGTCATCCTCATCATTTATATATATAACCTTATATCTATTTCGCTAAGTTTTATGTGTCACATACAGCCGTTAGGAGAAAAAAAATATTATACTCTGTACCAACAGGTTGCAATAGTATAAAACAATGCGTTGGTAGAATTGTGTGAGTATATAAAAAATGAAAATAATCGGCATAACATACATATGTATATGCATATACAGGCTTATTTGTTTTTAAGCGTTATGGGGTTTATACTCATTAAATAATTAAATTTCCCTATAATTCCAGATTTAATACGAGACTTCATTTACCTGTTGGGAAATACTTCTTAATAAAAATTGAATATGCGATTCGGAATTATTCATACATATATATGTACATACATGCAAAACTAACTGAATCAAAATGAATATAAAAATTATGATTTATTTGATCTTTACCCCCTCAGCGGAGTTGTTGAACTAAAGGTATTCCGGGTGTGAGATTTCAGTAGCTCTACTAAAAAAACCATATATGTAAAACGAAAGATTATGAATATTTTATCTTTAAATATGTGCTTCTGAGCTAATAGTAAGGTTAGTAAGAACACATATATTGAAATTTGAACCTTATTATTTCTATCCGTAAAAATTTAAATATTCTCAAAGGTGTTCGATTAAAGTTTGGCACATTCTCACTTTAGTTCATTCAGCTCGAACCTTTTGAATTACATTGAAATTGTTTGTGTCCATTTAACTTAAGTCAAAAGTTCTAATTAACTTTTCAGCTTGGCTGTTAATGCCTTAAGCATTCGACAGTTGAGATACTCCCACAAGCATTCGTACATATGTATGTGCTCACAAACATACGCATAAATTTTGCTAGCATCATCCTCAGAAGCTAGCTTAAATTCAGATCCTATCTGCTGCGTGCTTTGAAGAGAGTAAATAATTTATTACACACCAACTCTATTTTGTGCTCAATGTACTAGCTTAGATTCTATTGCGATATCCATGTGTTTGTAATGTACAATGAACGTTCTCACATATGTACATATGTATGTGGCCTAGCTTTCATGTTTGCCTTGCTTTCTTCGCACAAGTAAACATTCTCAACACGCAACAGCAACATGCCCTACTTTCAAGGTTTTAAGCGAGTACCCTCGCCTACAATTAGAGTGCTTCTAAGTTAGCATATGAAATTTCGATTAATTTTGTTATAGTTTATACTGCTTCTGTGCGCAAAGCATTTCAAATAAACTATAATTATTAACTATTAATTTATGTAACAGAATTTTTCTAGGAATATGAAATTACTATTAATCCTGATTGTTATTCAGTAAGCAAAGAGATATGATTGAGTGGCTTACAGTAATGAACTTTCATGTAGTATATTTCAAGCTTATACATTATTTTGATAGTCGTTAATGAATTTATACTAACAACTGTACTCTGTGTAAGATTATCAAATATTTTCGGCATTGACATACAGTTATGTGAAAAATAATAAAGACAGTGGTCTGCAGTTATTGAAGTTAATGTATATCCAGAAATGTGATGGAATCATATAAATTCGTACCATTAAAATCGTTGAACATTTATACCAACAGACTTGAGAAATATTTCAAAACAAGTTTTTCGGAATGATCAAAATCCATCCCATAAATACCCCCTCAGCGGAGCATGAGCAAATACTAAAAAGCGATCAGTTTGATCATATGTGTACATTTTAGTATCCATTACTCCTCAATAGACTTAAGTTTAAGCGTATTATAATAAAAAATCTTTATTGAAGAAACTTTTGAAATTCTATTCCTAATGTGAAGGTATAAAGTATGTATTTAAAGTAACTTATTCTTAAGAATAACAACCACCACAAAATGCGACGGAAATAAGAGTATTCAAAAGTTTTTGCATGCAACAACCATAAATTGCATTGAAATTAAAAGTATGCTGCCGACTGTTAATAGTAATCGGCAAAAGTAAGGGATAAACGATTCACAATTCGACTTTCAAGTCTGTACTCAGGGACGCCACGAAAATGCGCCTCTGCGCGTATTTGCCACAAAATACGCCTCTGGTTTAATTTTGACAGAATGATTCGACTCGGTGTGGAGCGGCATAAGAGTGAGTCGTTGGAAAGAAGTCGTAGATCAACAACCACCGAAGACGGGACTGCTGAAAAATTACATTAATTACATTTGTATTCTTTTTTATTAATTGTTTTCTTTTAAGTAAACTTAATTTTGTTACTATAAAAATACGTTTGTACTGTTCATGTGTAACGTGTTAATATTCAAAAAGGAATAGTATTATTATGCTGAAATTATGCAATGACAATATTCAGAAGTGGGATGACGCCATGACATACGTATGTAAAAGTAAATTACAGTCAGGCGCTTAAAAGCATGCAGCGTGGTAAGAAAAGTTTTCCTCAAGCGTCTAGACATATATAAAAATGTCTTACCGTGCTCATCCGGTGAAAACTTTTGAAAAATCCAATTACGATAGTTTATACCTTTAAAAATAACACACTTAAATATGAAATAGATATCTCAAATATAGTTTCTGAGTTGCAGCCACTTAAAAGGTCGTCGCTCAATTCAGTTTATTTTTAAACGCATTTTTCTCCAAACAACATTTTTCGAATTTGCTGAAGTGATCACTCGAAGAAAAATAATCCGATCGTTGTCAACATTCTACATTCAACGACTTATCCGTTTTTTGATCTGATCAAAAATCAAATTTTGGCAGGCCAAAAACAACCAAAATTTGATTTTCAACGGGGCCGGAATCGTTTCAGCAGTAGAAAACCTTTGTTTTTAGCACCATCGAAGATCTCACATAATTCAGAAACTAATTTCTTTTCCAAAAATATTACTATGTCTTTTTGAAACATGTGTTTAAATGGCAATCGATACAGGATTTTTAATTCCCAAAAACCGACTTTGTTTTACGCTGCGAAACCGATGAAATATTTTGTCTGTCCCTTAAACAATTGCAATAAATAAAGCCCATAGTGTGATATTTCAATTCAAGGCAACCAGGCAACTGACTGAGTAACGGCGATTAATGGATCAGTGAAAGCACTCGCCTTAGTATTTAATTTCATTTGATGACAACAGATGATCTTACAGCATTTTTTCTCAACCAATTTCAAACTTAACCGCTTAACCCTTATGTATTTCGATAGATGACAAAATAAGTTTTGTTTGTTAAAGGCTTTTTTAAATTTTATGGCAAATTTTTTATGAGCGTGGAACCAATGCATTGTCCGAAAGATGGCAAAAGATATTGGATTAAAATGAAGAAAAGTTAATTTCATAAAATGTTTTAGACAATAAAAAGCGCGTCTACATTATTTGGAACACGACCCAATAATTTCTTCTCGTGTTACTCTCTATATCGATGGATTTTCAACATAAACCAACAACTGCTATATCCACTCAGAGCTCGGTCATAGTCACGCAACTAAACATTAGACTTTCTTAAGGCATTCTAGAAAAACGTGAAACTATTCAGAAGAACGAAAAAACAGACCAACATTATGAAAAGCTGGGTGCTTTATTTCAAGACTTTTTTATTTTATCTGCAAAACTTTTTCCGCTTTTAGCCAGTGTGTTAATACGAGAAACATAACGACATTGACATAGTTCAGCGAATTAAGAGACAGTGGCTACGTTTGCTAGGTCATTTCGTCCGAAGGGGAAGACCTCCAATCCGTTGAAAACACCAGGTGGAAAAATACTTGGCTACACTTTGTATCTCGAATTGGCGCCAAATAAGGAAAAAAATAAACGACTCGTGCGGTGTTTTTAATTCGTATATAATCGCGTAAGCGGTGTCTACGCCAGTAAAAAAGAAAAAGAAGTCAGTATTTCAAAAAAATATATTTTTTGTTTACTTATGTTCTGATTCGTTTATTCGCTCAATGCTAAACGTTTTCATTGACGGTTACTGTGAGCACCCAGAGATGATTTCTATTGCTTTTTTAATATGTTAGTGACATTGATGGCAAGACCGCCTATTGCTTTCACTTCTTGGAACTAAAATAAAATAAAACCGCATTTTCTGCTTTATTATTATTTTCTACCTTTATTGTGTTTGTCCATTGCTTTTCCACAATTTTAAAGTTATCTTTGTTTTGAATAAGCCACTTATATAGAATTTAAAGCAATATAATGACAGGAAACGAGCATATTATTTATGTAAAATATACGCCATGACGTATGAGTAATATCATATTACCATATCCATACATGTTATTTATTATTATATTGTTGCATATGTCCATTAAAGTTTAGAACTTTCTCATGCAATTTTCATCTGGTGAATATTTGTCGCAAAAAAAGCAGATCTTTTTAAATATAACTATTTCTGGTGGCGCCACCTATTGGTGGGTATATGAAATAAAAAGTTTGATCTTTTGTTGACATTTCGTAAAAATGTTAAGACAATTGGATAACTACAATCGATGTTAACGATCAAAATGTGACAGCAGCTTTTGGTCATCGGTCGTAAAATGCATTTTGAACAAAGAGCAAACATTAAATTTTGTTTTAAACTTGGGAAAACGTTTACTGAAACATTTCGAATGATGAAAAAAGTTTATGATGATTAGTGGCTATCCCGTAGTAATGTGCATGAGGGGTTTAAGCGATTCCAAGAAGGTCGTAAGGACCTCTGTGACGATCAGAAGTCGGTCGTCTTCAGAAGTCAAGAATAAAGACAATGCTGATTTGTTTTTACGATTCCGAGAGTATTGTACTCCGAGAGTTCGTCCCACCTGGCCAAACGATTAATGCTGTGTTTTACCTTGGTGCTATGAAGCGTCTTTTGTCACGCATTCGTCGTGCTCGACCACAATACCGTGAGGTTGGGTCCTGGCGCCTGTTGCACGATAATGCGCCGTGTCATCGGTCGACGCTTGTCACTGTTTTTTTGACAAAAAACTCCATATCAACCATTAATCACCTACCCTACTCACCTGATCTGGCACTTTGTGAATTTTACCTATTTGGAAAACTTCATTTGCCCCTGAAGGGCATTACTGCTATCCAAAAGGCGACGACCGATATTCTCAAGAGCATTCCGAAAAATTACATAATTGATCGGGCTAAACTGTATCGAAGCACAAGGAATAAAAAAATATAATTTTTGAAAAATATTAATTTTTTGTTGTTTTTTTTTTTAACAGTCCTGTTTCTTTTGCGACAGACTTTGTATATACGTCCGTAGGATTCAATTAACTGGAGCCCCCTGCAATATGTACAAACCACTATAATCTTCTTCCACACACTATTTTGTGGGTTTTGTATATATCAACAACGTAGCGTGCAGCAAATGATTAAATTTAATTGTTTTCGCAACAACAATACCATTCATTTAATTTCCACATCTAAGTAAATGCCACGTAGTGTCGAAGATAATACAAGTTGGCTCAGTTAATTACACTACTACTCTCTCTCTCTATTTCATATGTATATGTACATTGTACATACATATGTAGATATGCATGTAATTAGTTGGTGTGTTCAGAAAATTACGAAAATTTTTAAAAATTCACGGGTGCGGCGAGTCCAAATTTCATACTTCCTAGAGAGCCTGATCGTTTATTTGACGAATTGCAGAAATCTACCGACCTCATAAAAAACTACAATTCTTTGCATAGGCTTCATTCATAACTAATTATTGGCGTAATTGAATTACGGTATTGGGTGTAAAATAACCGCAACTAACTTTCACAATGCAACAAAAAAACAAAAAATCTTTTCTATAATCACAAAGCCTCTTCATAAACATCACCATCGCAGTCTAGTTTCATTTGCCCCACTTGCACCAACTCTTTACACATTCTTCGTGCAATTTCAATTCATTTTAAAGAATGGCTTTTACACATAAATACATAGTAGATTATGTTGCTCCGCTCACAACGATGGCGGTCAATCGAGCGTGTGATCTATCATATTTATGAATACAATCGCACACGCTACTGAAGCGTTTAGCCGTACAAAAGCATAATGACTGCTTTCATCAAGTGAATACAGTTGTGTTACCTGAATACTGTGTTGCAAACTGTAATTGCAGGCAATGCAGTCTGTCGAAAAGCAGATGTGTCACTAGCATTATAAAATGTGCAATAGCGTACAACGGAGCGGCGCAAAGGCTACAGCTATGAAGAAGAGACGCATATGCTTATATAGTATATAATGTAGGGTCACCACTAAGGAGTCACAAACTTGTATGATCAAGGTACTATTACTATAATAGTTAGTAATTCCACCAAAATATGTACTTGCAGTTTATATTTCTTCAAAATGGGAATAGGCAAGTGATTGTTCTTAATAAAAACAACGATTGCTTACTTAGTGCAAACACATTAAAGAATATATTTTTAAAATGCACAGGGCAACTGTGTCATTAATATCCGCATCAGAAAAAAATCTAACAATCACGATAAGAGTTATAAATAGAACTGTTACAACCAAGTTAAAAAAAGCAATGAAAAATTTAACTTCGACTTCACCGAAGCTATAACACCCTCACAAATACAAAAGGTACGTCAACTTTTATGGCAGCTATATGCTATAGTGGTCCAATATCAGCACTTCCAACAAATGAGCAATTTCTTTGTCAGGAAAGGAGGGGGCACAGTTTTAGATCGATATCTCAAAAATTATGGGACTATTTCGCATATACTTATACAGACAGACGGATGGACGAACAGATAGACGAATATGGCTAAATCGGTTTAGCCAATCACACTAATAATTTATATATGTATACACTTTATAAGACATCTGGCGTTTCCTATTGGATGTTACAAAAATTGTGGCAAACTAATATACACTGCTTGGAGTATAATTATAAAGAAAAAAGTGAAATTCCTTCCAGAAGTTAAATAAAACAAATCTAAAAAGCAGAAAGTGAAGTGTATCAAGTTATTTATCACTTATTTAGCACACTTGTTACTGGTAAAAATTAGTTGAGTGATGCAACAAGGAAAGTTCATAAGCCCGAGTCCGTCAACAAGCTGTGTGACAGAAGACCTGTCACAGCACTGACGAAAGGATTTACTTTCTGCTAGTTATGTTCCACTGCATTATGCACAAGGATGTATTATAAGTATGTAAGTAAGCAAAAACCCGTCAGGATTAGTTAATCTAATTATTATACACTTAGTCAAATATATTTAGAGATACAATATTCAAATAGAAATTTCTAGATAATGCCAAAAGACTGCTTGAGCTGGTATGTCGAACTAATCATAAAACTGATTAGTATAAAATTAAAGTTCACAATCCAAAATCCGAGATGTCTGAGAATTAGACTGTTTCAAAAAACTGAGAGAAATATTAGAAAAAAGTCATGAGTGGAAACCAGCCCTTATAAAATAGTATGAACCTGATGCTTTTGTGAACTAAAAATTGGGGTGAGTAATTGGACTTGAGATACATAATAAGCCCAAATGAATTCCTAGAGGACTACCACACTATAGAGCAGATGCCATAACGTTTTCTCTTGTATGACATTGCTATTATATTTCTCTCAAAACTGATGATAATTTCTTTAGATTCAGATTTAGGATCAACTTTACTTGACGAGGAATTGTTCATAATTTAAAATATGTTAAAATTTTTGTACAACTAGAATTTATTTAATTAACTTTAGTGGAATAGGTTAATTCATTCCAAGTTTTCAATAAATCTTCTTTATAGTTTATGGCGATGATTGCCTATTCCGTAGCAGAGTGCATGAGTGGTTTCAACGTTTTCAAAGTGGTCCTGAGGACACAAATGACGATCAAATTCCATCGAAACTGTGCGTGAATTCATCGTAAGTCAGCTCAAATCTGAAATATTTCCAAACCATTGATTTATCGAACATGACCGAACATTTGGGTTTACTAAAGGTATGTGCACAGTTTGTTCCACACAAATTGACTGACGACCAAAAATTGCTCAGAATCCGAGTAGTCGATTTGTGAATTATCAGTCAAAGTTAGTGCAGTCAAAGTTCGTGCAGTTAAGTTACCACACATATGGCAGCTCTATCTTATAATGACTCGATCTAAACAATTTCTGCGGAGATTGTGTCGCTGTATGGGAATATAAGCCATGCCGAATTCTGTGAAAATATCTCGTCAAGGAAAAAAGTTTTCTATGCAAGAACTTTATTTCGATCGTGGCAAATATATGCAAATTTCGTGAAAAATGTCGCCAAATAAAAAGTTTTTTTATAAAAGCACTTCATTCCACTTGGTAGGCATTTATTTACACATTGCACCATTGCTTAAGTCAATCTCCATGACGATATATCGTCAAATGAAAAAGCTTACCATACAAGAACTGGCAGCTATATATATGATAAAGTGGTTTGATATCTGAGGTTGCAATAAATGGGCTGTGTCTTGGGAAGAAAAGGACTTGAGCACAACGTCAGATCAATATCTCAAAAATTGAGCGACTAGTTCTAGTATAAATAGACTGACGCACACGGTTAAATAGACTCAACTTGTCACGCTGATCATTTATACTTTTAATATTTTATAGGGTCTCCTGCGTTACAAATTTCATAGCAAACATATTAATTAAAAATAAACACTTATTTTTCATTCAAGACAAGACAACCAGCTAATCGACTGTGCCCACTCATAAATGATATAGAAATGTGCAAGAGCTCATATTGACTGGTAGAAATTAAAATTCTGTGAATGGAATGGCAGACATTGTATATCGTAAAGTAGTCAGTATGTGCTTTCGTCTTAATAAATAATGAGACAAAAAATAATAATTAGTTTTCATTTTTTGACTTCTCAGGGGGAGGAAAAATGTTTTATTAATTAAGCGGACTTGGGCACTTTTTTAAAGAATTTTAAACTATAAAATTTGATAGAATTATCAAGTTGACTTAACACTTGTATCAACAAATATTTGCTATCTGTATTATATAAAGGGTTCATTATATAAACGTTTGTCGTAGCGTATGAGGAATATTATATTCATAAAAAATTTAGCTAATCTCTACTGCGTTTAATACTTCAAGTTAATACATTTACAGATACAATATAATTATTATTAAATACTATAAAATTAAAAAAATTATTATCGCAGAGAAAACACTTAGTCAGCCTCAAATTGGAGGCAAATCAAACGGGAGCAATAGTCAGAAACTCATTCATCGTAGAGTTCTATACACGAATGTATACAAAAATATAATTCAAGCTACCAAATGCCAGCTAAATAGTGATACAATTATTTTAGTCAAATATAACTACATACATATATAGTAAAGCCAACGGCAACAGTTTGGTAAAGTTTTCATGTATCATCGTAATTTTGCACCATCCACAAAAGGTACATTATATATATTCTTGCTAGTAGTTGTACAATTTTTACTAATCTCTAAGACTATCCAGATGCGCATTTGTAAGTATGGGTATGCAGATTCCTGTACGTGCACTTCAATTTACCGTAAACGAAAAGAATTTTTGACTGCGTCAAATCAATTTTCTTTAAGTAAAAGAAAATTTTCCGAAGTGCAGAAAACCTTCTTAGTAAAATGAATGGCTGAGAAAGTGTTGAGGGCAAAATTGGCGTCAATGTCACTGAGCTGTCAACGATAGTGTGAATAAATATTTGAATAAATAAAATTATTCGCACCATCAAGGACATGAAGGAAACTGCAGATTTGCGAAAGAAACTAATCGAAAGAAACTACCGACTATGTATATACACATATGTATGTAGCTACCCCATGTGCTTGAATTTATGTACTATTACATGGCTTCTAGTGTTACTTATATCCATTTAGAAACTATCAATTCGCCATAAAAAATTTCCAATATCAAACAAGAACACTGTAGCAAAGCAAAAACACACAGCAGCTGAAAATCTTAATAAAATCCACTCTCATCCGAGTGAAAGTCAATTAAGGTCTTGCCACTTGTAGTTAACTAACATCTAAGCCAACAAGTCACACCATGACCAACTCATAGCTGTCTAGCTGATATTTTGTCAAATTGGTAAGGAATCCAATTTCCAGACGCAAAGCAAATATGACAAGCAACAAGAAGAAGCGTTAAAAGCTACCATATGGAGCTTCCGAAATTACATGAATATATGTATCTCCACATACATTCAAACAATATATAGATACGTGTATGTACCCAACAGTAGATGATCAGATAAACGTTAAGATATCAATGTACGGGTGTGTTGTTTGTAAATCTACTGATAGTGCAAACTTTTTCCAGCAATTGTCTTCAGTAGCTTTTTGAGAATCGCATGTATGAACTTAAAACACACCTGCATTATCAAATGGTTAAGTGCGTTAACTTATGTTTAAAAGTTTCCTTCACTACCACTGTATCTAAGGGTCATCCCAACAACTTTCATTCTGGTACTTAAATTGTAAACATCCTTCAGTTATTGCCTTCATCGTCGCTTTCACTTTAGGTTCGCAAATAAACGCACACATGTGCACATAGTACACACAGAGGCTTTGACTTCATTACATACGTATATATGTACGTTGCATGTGTGCAGGTACCTGTTTATTTCACCATTTTGACGATGAAGACAATTGCAAGTAAAGCAACTAATATTTTGCAGTAAAAGCAACAACACAAGTAACAAGGTAAATTAGTACAAAATTTAAGTAAGTCTCTAAAAGCTAGGAACCACTTTGAGGTAAGGGCGGACAAACGTAGTTAACCGACTCAACTTGTCACGCTAATCACATAAATATGTAATAAAGGGTGATATGGGTACTTCTTCCAATAACCTTTATTTGACAGATCACGCATGAGTAGAGTCAAGCTGTCAGGTTACTTTTGTTCTTGTTCTTGTTCTAGCGCCTGTACAAAGTTTAAAAATAGTTCGACTTTATTACGAAAAGCAAGTTTATTACGAAAACCCTCGTTCTGTAAAGAACGTATTTCGCTCTACTTATGGTGAACTTAATTGGCCTACCGAGCGCACTATTCGCAACGCCATAATCGCTCTTGAGACCCAACATTAATTTTTGGATAATATTCTAACGAATAAACCACGTAAAGCATGCAGTAGAGAAAATATAGCAACCGTTGCTGAGAGTGTACACGAAGACCGTGGAGAGTCGAATCGCCGGCATTGGCAACAACTCGGACTATCGTATGGAACCACAAAGAGCACTTTACGTCGAGAACTTAAATCGAAAGCAAACAAAATACAGCTTTTGCAAGCACTGAAGCCGTTCGACCTTCCCTAGCTAAATACCTTCGCTCTATGGGCTCTTGATAAGTTCAAAAAAGATCCGCCGTATTCGAGCCAATTTTTGTTCAACGATGAGACCCATTTCCGACTCAATGGATATGTAAACAAGCAAAAATACCGCATTTGGAACGAAGAGCAGCCTGAAACCGGGGAAGCAGCGGTTTGGTGTGGTTTGTGGGTCGGTGTAGTCATCGGTTCATATTTTTTGAAAAATGATGCCGGTGAAAACGTCACCATCAATGACGACCATTATTGCGCCATGATAACGGACTATTTGATGCCTGAAAGTGAAGCTCGTGATCTCGGCGACATTTGGTTTCAACAAGACGGCGACACGTCGGATATTCAATCAGTGGATTTATTGAAAGAATAATTAATAACGAACGATTGGCCATCAAGATGGTGTGATATTACACCATTAGACTTTTTCCTGTGAAGATATGGAATGTTTAAAGTTTATGCGGACTATTCCGATCCGATTCAGGGCATGCAGCAATACGTCACGCGTTCGTTCGCCAGTTACCAGACAAAATGCTCGAGCGAGTCATCGAAAATCGGACTCAACGGATTGACCATCGGAGATGTAGCTGCGGCCAACAATTGAAAGAGATAATCTTCAAAAATAAATGCCAAAGAACGTTGTTTCCCAATAATGTCGAAGTCGTCCTGTGTTAAAAAAAAAGGGAACCTCGAAATTAATCACCTTGTCTAATGGGGGCAAACTAATTTCAAACTTCGTGGCAAACTTATAATACTCTGCTCAGGGTATAAAACACAAGAATACACCTTTCAACTGCAAAATTTTTTTCTCGATGTTCTTATGAAGCTCGCAAGAAATTTTCCCAGCTCTGAAAATTTCTCTTATTATTAGTTCTACATTTAGATATGCCAGTCATAAAACCTTTTCTTTTATTACTCTCTCTGCGATTAACAAATTTTTTGATATCTTCTATAGAAAGCCCAACTTCAAAATTTTGACAAAAATCTACAAACTTACAGTTCAACGACTTTTATTTTCAACGAAATTGCATTAACTTGATTGCATTTATGAAATACATTTGTTTGCATATTACTTTATAAAGCCAAATAAATCACATTTCGCTAACCCTTTTGATATGCATATAGCCACGGGCGTGCAAGGCTCTCAAAGCGAGCAAACGCAAGTATTCGTATATGAGTCCAAGATAATTCATTAAAGTAAATAACGAATTTATATTTTGATTTGCGAAAATTACAAAGTAAACTTCGGTTGATGTTTATTTTCCACTCTAATGCTATTCAAAATCATTCAAATACCAAAAATCGAATAAAACAGATAAGAGAAAGTCACACAGTTTAAGCATAATATAACTAATTTTCACCGAAATGTTGATAAGTAAGTTTGTCACTCAAATTACAGTGTGTTGTACATAATGTGTAAAGAACAAACCCTAGTTTTAATTAAATTCAAGCAGACCTTATAGGAAAATGTATAATTTTAGAGGTGGCTTATATATATGTATATATAAAAGTTTACAAATTATGCAGTAATTTATAAAAAATATGTATATGTATAATAGTTTTCAAAAAAAAAAATTTTTTTTTTCAATTGGTACTTGCAAAAATGGGTTCCTAGACACCTCTAAGAAAGCCTCTCCAAATATGAGTTTTTAATTGTAACGGGAAGGTCCTCCGCCTAACGGTTTTCTATTTTTTCTTATTATCAGATAGAAAAATTTATATCTTGCTTCCAACTACTTGAAAAAATATTTTGTTAATTAGGTTTTGTAGGAAATTGAATGCTCTAAAATATGGTCTCTTATGATTTTTTCGTTTTAAAAGATATTAACGGTTGAAATTTGACTATTTTTGGGAAAATTTTTTATTTCTTATGAATTTTATAACTCAATTAAAAAAAAATCATTATGAATGATGAAAGTCATAGGTTTTTGGAGAGGTTTTCTTGGAAGTGTCTAGGAACACAATTTAAATTTCGAAAAAAAATTATTATTTTTACTGAAATACCTATAGGTATAAAATACTCTAATTTGACATTGTTAAACAAACTTTTACTCACATAACACAACATCAATTCGATTCATTTCAAATCCCATACCTATAACAGTTATATACTGCCATATCCTCTTATAAAGTATCTAGAGTCAATGAAAGTACATATATAATAGGAAAGAAAATTTTTTCATTTTCGTATATGATACTCATGCGTCTTCTATGTGCTGTTGAAATGTCTTATCTCCCTTGTAGACTGTTTACTCTGCACTTAATGTAGCGAATAGTAATGGAAAACTGAACAATTGTGCTGACCACTACCCGCATGTCAATCAACATTGTTGGTTTTCATGCACAAAAGTAAATAATGTTGACAACTGCCCACTGCCCTATCGTTTATTGTACGTTCTACTCTATTCTCATCAGCATCAGCAGATGCTATTTTCACTATGGATATATCCCTTATATCAGCAAAAAACATTAATCACACACCAGCATGTCGTAATTAGTGTCGGGCAGCAAGTTTTGGACGTCGACATCGTTGACGAAGCTATAATACTCTTTACTGGGCTATTTTTTAGTCTAAAAAGGTATAAAAAGTTCTCTATCTTGTTTTTGATTAGTAGGACAAGTAATTTTTGCCAAATTTCGTGATGATACATTACCAAATAAAAAAGTTTACCGTTGAAGGACTGGAGTTGTTTCCGACAAAGGAGTGACTTCTTTAGTGTGAAAAACAAGGTGTACAAATATTGAGGTAGATATCTCAAAACTGATGGACTATCTACATATCTATTAAACTGACAATATAATGATGTCAAGTCCAAAAAATTTCTACCAGCAAATGTATTAGATTGTCCTAGGGATCACTTGCTCAACAGCATTTTAAGAAGATTTAAGACAACTGACTGATAATCAAGTTTAACAAGTCTGCTTTCAGATAAATAGTTTTCCTTCTGGTAATAAACATCCCTTATTAAAAGTATTAACACATCCCTTCCCTGCATTTGATGCCGAAATAGTTCAGGTAGTACCCTTAAAAAAAGAAGACTGCTTGTGAAACACCAATAAATCTGGCGCGAAATGTATTTGATTTACCAGATTCAGCTATTTGGTATCCTCATCCAGGACTTATAGTCTTATTGTATCTGAGACGCAAAATTTTGTATACAATTAATGGTACAACATATTTCACCTATTGTCGATTTACTGAAAAAACAACGCACAGCACAATATAAATGGAAATATTTAATTAATTATTTGACATGACAACAATTTTTTGTTGAAAATATAAAACTCTGCTAGCTTTTGTATCTGTGAATTTTTTATTATTTTTTTATTAGCACAAATAAAATGTGGTCTGTTTGCCTCAATTGCAGACCGTGTTTGCTCTGAGTATAAAATTTTTCTAACTAGTATGCACTAAGATTCATACAAATATACGATATGGTCAAGTTAATACTTCGAATTCCATATACAAAATTGAATGCTAAAAACTCCTTCCAAAATAGAATTTTAGTGCGTGTTCTTAAAGCTGTGCTACTTAATTATCAACTCTAACTAATATATGTATATAGGCCATTTACGAAATCGGTTAATTTATCTACAACTTCTTGATTATTACCAAGTTTAAATGTACTCCTGTACTAAATTTATGATTGGTATAATAGTTTTATCTATTTCCATGTAGGTACAAGGCAGAATTCTTAAGTGAGTAAGGTACTTCCAAAAAAACTCAAAGTCATACCGTTACTCACATTTACGTATCCTAATTGCCGATTAAATTATTTTGACAGTTACAACAACTGTACAAGGGAAGCCACTTATATGAATTGGTGATTTAAAATATCACACGAACTTACTCAAATATGTACACATATACATATGTAGCTATCACATGTATTCAGTCGGTTACGTATACAGATTTTTGAAGAGACGTGTGTACATTTGTAAATGGCTATGTGGGGGCGAGTGCGGCATATTCGTTAATTGCAAAAATCTCATATTCGCAAACATATTGGAAAGGAAATTAGTAACAAGCGCCCCAATGCGTCAAATTTCCTTATATCCTGCCCGTCCGCAATTACTTCCTTCACTTTTGCGCGTACGTTCGTGCAGTTGTAAGACATGACTGTAAGAACCTGTGTCGGTGCTCGTTTGTGTTTACGAGTTATATAAGAGACATATGACACGTTAATTGCATCCGCGCTTTTCTTTAACTCAGAAAATATTGAAGTGTTAAAAAACCTTCAAGTTTATCTGATTTACTGAAGGCTGTAGCTTATTTGTCGCGTTCGAAAATACTTGTTTAAGCAATACTACTGATCGCCAGCTAATAGCTTTAAGTAATATTGGGACCATTAAAGGAAAACCAGTTAAATTTTAAACTAAAGTTACTAAGAAGGACCTAAGGAACTAGCAATGCTGTTTATATTTAAATTAAAAATTTTCAACTACTCAAAAATGTAATTGTAATTATTGTGGAAAAGCTGCAAAATTAAAATATCTGAATAATATTCGTAGTTAAATTACCTTCTACAAACTGGCACTTGCTAATAACGAGCATATATAACATTAACCTACCTACGTATGCTATAAATATAAGCACACTAATGAAATATTTATATGTTAATTACCCAAATGCTAATCAGAAATGAAACTGAGGTATACAAAAGCGCGACATTCAAACAAATATGCAGTTACTATAGGTCACTCAATCCAGAATTTCATCAAATAATTTGTCAGAAAAGGTAAGACCTTTTCATATGATATTTAGATATGTATTATGTCTATAATTAACATTGAAATGCGTCAAAATACTAAATAATACCTTAATGTCCTCCCAGAAGGAAGAGCCGCTACCCCATTAAGCTATTTAATAATAGTTTGCCAGAAAATGGATTTTTAAACTTAGGAACTGAGTTTATAGGTATGGATTCTGTTGAAAATTCCATGAACCTTTCTGTGAAAAGGTTAAATCTTACATAATGATGCTAAACAAAAGAAAGCAGCAAATAAATTACGAGTATTGACGAAAAAAAATCTTGATAAAGGCAAAGTCCATGACAAAACTAATATTATTTTGATTTATTCTACTAAAATTCCATTTAGAGATATAACTACCGATTTTCAAAGCTTCAACTAGTCAGAGAATCATATACAACAAACTTTTGAAAAAATTAAGCTTTAAATGTGCAGAATGCGTGTGCTTATTCGCGCTTCAAAGGTTTTGATACTAAATACTATAATGACTAAATAAATCTTTCGATCAATTTTATAAAAAAGTTTATAGCTTTCGCAAAGTAACGAAACTGCTTCTTGACATGGCAGTCCTACTAGGCGTATGAGCAACATTTTGTTATGATGTTAACATATGAAATACTGAGTCCTTTCTCATGATATTCAAAACATAAAATTCAACTCAGTGAGTATTAAACAAAATATCAGCGACTTGAAGTCACAAAAAGTAATGACGCCAAGGGTCATCACTAAATAACAAAATTTATATAAATTTAAAAGTTCTGGTGAAAAAATTAGCGTTTAAGAAATTGTTCTAATGAATAGCAAAACGTTTAAGTGCTCCAACGATTGCAGTAAATGGCTTGGATGTAACATAATTACGGTTCGAATTTGTCGCTAATGGCGCATGGATTTTACTTTGCATTTAGAATACTGTTCGTTCAACAATCAAAACAATTCATTGTAGATTTCATGGTTATTGTTATTATCAGGGACAGTTTAAATTAAATGTACCTACTAATGAATTGCAAAAATAAAAAAAAATAAGAATTTAAATCGAAACTAAAAATAATCTATTTAATTTGTAGCGCATTAACTGAAATCAAATTTTAGTTGTTATATAACTTGTCACTTAATATGAACACATTATAATTATTTTTAACGCCCTTACACCATATTGGTATTATTTCGAAACTATTTTTCCGGTCAACTTCTCGCTATTAAATTCAAATTAGCTGCACAATTGAAACAGGAGTAGACAGTTTTCACAGACAAAACACTCATTCATGCATGACGTAATATACACTGAAAAATCGTTGTAACCAAAATAGCTAACTTAATTGGTACGCAATCAGTTTCCCACATAAACTTCTGCGAACCAGAACTTTAGTCTTTCAGCAGAGCAAAAACGACGCAAAAGGTCAAATATAGATTTCTAACGAACCACACACACACTAAGTTGCGCCTTCATAGTATTACATATACAGGAGCTCGCAAAACATTTACAAATGTGCTTTCGGCTTGCGCCAGTAACTGGAGCCTCCAGTCAGTGGACTTGAAAATCGAGAAAAATCATGGGAAGCATGCTCTTCTGCGAAGACTTTATGAAATTCCCAGCGGTGAAACCACAAAAAGCTATTCAACAAACATGAATAAATACTGTGCTGTGTGATGCAAGGAAACTTGGTCTAACAAATATAACCACAGCAATAGTGAAAGTAGTGATGGCTAAATTAGGAATATTAAAGGAGAAAGAGCAAAGAAGACCAGCTATGTAATACATATACTATATATGTATGTGTATGTATATATGTATGGGTATAACCAAATGTATAACCAAAAGTAACAGTATGCTTTGCAGCCACAACAGTAGCCAAATATAGAGCCTGCTGAAAGTGTGTAGTAATCGCTTTTAATGTCTCAATTTACGTAACAATGAAATCTAACAGTTAACCTCTAGTATGATACCAAAAGTCCCCAGGCAACGCAAATGACCTCTGATATAAACGCATCGCAATAACAAAAGTTTAAAAAGATAATAATTGAATAAACGCGAAATTGAGTTTGAACTGAACTGCCAAAGGGACCGCAAGATAAATGAGACAATGAAGCGAAGCAAAGATTGTATTTACATAAGGCTAAAAAGGATGGTAATAAAGATTAGTAGCAACGCAGCCGATTAGTCAAGAAAACGATGTTCACATAATTTACTCGCAGAAGGGTGAGTTAGAAAAAATAGCTAGTTGGCCATAGTGAAACGAAGCAGTGGACTTTTTAAAGAAATGCTTTCGTATGGGATTATCTATTGTAGCCAAAATAATTATGAAAAGAACAACAGGCGATTATTTGCAATATTCCTAACTAAGTGAAAATGTATAAAGAAATAAATTAAAAAATAGAATTTTTGAATTAAATTAATGCAGCAAGACAGCGGAAAATGTAATTCCTACATTTTCATACCTTTTTTCAGCGTTTACTTTAAAACCGACTGCTAATGATTAATACTGTTTTTGAGTATGCAAAAATTCCGATGCAGAGCTGAAGGTATCACTCAAAAATCTTTAATAATTGGGTAGCAAAATAATTCCTTTAAAGTATGCCAACTTAAGACTAAAAATTGCTCAAATCCAACCAAAAACGTTCAAGCCTTTAGGTACCGAATATGTGGACCCTAGTAAATATATATAGTTGACTTTTGAATGAATATATAGGTCAATATAAGAGATATACAAATGAAATTCAGAGAGAATTCTTTCCTTACAATATTATCTCTGTGTATCCAAAATGGGTTGAATTGGATCTATACTTAGTTAACGTTTTATATCTTAAGTTATTTCCTTGGCTTTGATTCGTACAAACTAGAAGAGTATAACATGACCGGTTGCAGCCGAACCTAGGTCTTATTTACTTGTTTTAATAAAAATTGTTTTAGTTTTTGGGAGATAGTGATATGGTATCCATACCACAACACTGTCGCAAGTGCTTAGCAACTAAAGAATGTTTAACATTATTTAGCATAAAATAAGTTTCAACATTTTACGATGATATGCAAAGCAAATTTCGCAAAGATAAAGTGCTTCCATTTTTATTTTGCAATTATATGAAAATTAAATGCTTTGACTTTAACAATTACTTATAGATGTGACTGATTGATAACATTGGGTGTGAAATAACTGCAACTCACTTTCACGCTACAATAGAAAATATAATAGTTTTCATAATATTTCCAAAACAAAGCCTTATCTTAAACATCGCCATCTCTCTTCTTATTTCTCCTTTCCTTTGCCCCGCTTACACTTATGGGTTACAATCGCATACACTACTCAAGCAATCCGGTAGCTTCCGCCGACGAATACATTTGTGTTGTTTGTCGGATAGTTGTCAAATTAATTGAAGTTTGTTTTGAGGAAAAAAATGGCGAACTTCCAAAAAATGGCGAACTTCCCAAAAATGACGATTTTACTTAAAAAAAACCGATTATTTTATATAATTGATCGTGTTAAATTTTTTTCGTGTATTTTTTTGAAAAGTTCATTCAAAAACAAAAATTTTAAGAAAAAAAAGGTCAATTTCTACAAAAGTTATGGCTATTTGAAAATAAAAAAGCCATTTTTTTTAAATTCATAACTTTTTTGAAGTTAGACAAAAAATTTTGAAAAAATTCTCGAAGAGTAGAAAAGGATGGATAAGTTTCAGCAAAATCTAAAGGGATCGGGTTCAAAAGTGGTCGATTTGGTATGGAATACCCCATTTAGAACAGAAATTTGAACAATACCTAATGACTCCTTGCAGCAGTATGTCTAAATAAACTGAAAAAAACTATCACTAAGTTACAATAAGCGTTCTAAATATAATATCGGAAAAGTTTTGGGAAATCTGTTTTTGCAACCACAACACTGTTTAGAATCTTAGCTAGCATTTTAAGGGAAATCTATCTACTTCAAACTGGTATAAACTACTTGCTCTTATGAAGCTTTACAGTCAGCGAAGTATTTAAAGAAGTCACAACCGACTTCATGGCTTGATGTTTTTATTGTAGAACTGTTGCCATAATAATAAAAATTTCTTTTCTAACCTTCGCTACACTATTAACAAGAAATTCTGACACCTTTGAAAAAAAATATTTCAAATTCAGCCATGGCGACGCCATTTCCGGTAACATCTAAAGTGAAAAAATACGTGTTTTACTTAAAACCTTAACATAGAACTTGGACAAAGAAAAAAACTGAAAATTGGATCTTTGGCAGACATTTTTACAAAAAAAATTAAAATTTCTCATGATTTTTTTTCTTTCAATAGTAGTAATAGAAAAATATCCTACATCCAAGTCTTTAAGAATTGTATCTCAAAGACCTGTGTAAAATTTCATGAAGATCGGTTGAGTAGTTCTCGAGAAATCTTGCCAGCCGACTTCAAAAACACAGTTTTTAGAACGCGTTTAAAGACGGCGCACTGAGCCTAGCTAGCCTCAAGCGCCCAAGTTCTCAAGGCTGTATCTCCGAAACTACTTGGATCAACTTGAAAATTTAGGACGATATTCTAGCGGTGTCGTAGAATCTAACAAAACAATACAAAAATTCGATTTTTTATAACTCGTAAACCCAGGTAATCTCTAATCAATATGTAATCACAATGCCTTCCCAGTATTACTCTATTGAAGTTTACTGGGTTACGCATTTTATACAGCATTCACAGTTTCCTTTTCACGGCGTGGGCTGTCACTAAGCTGAGAAGTTGTCATCGATAACACTTTTGTCTGCATGTTAAATATATATATATTATATTTCAGTTATTCATTATATCTAAAAGTATCATTTTACTGTGTGTGTGAGAAAATATAATGCAAAATGAACCACCAAAAGCAATAATAACCGTACGTGGTGAACTTTTTAACGCTCTTAAACTAGTGCTTCTGCGGTTGTCCCCAAGCTAATATATTCTTGACAAATGAAGAAGTTTCCATGCAAGAACTTGATTTTGATCATTTAGTTTGTATGACAGCAATAAGATATAATATATTCTATTTCTGAAATTTTCCCAAATATTTTAGCGTTGCTTTGGATAAAAATTCCCGCCGAATTTCGTGAAGATATCTTGTCAAATAAAGAGTTTTCAAACAAGGAATAAATTTTGATCGGTCAGTTTGTATGGCAACTATATGCCATAATGGTCCGCCATAAACGGTCCCGACAATAAGCAGCTTTTTGGGAAGAAAAGAATATCTTCAAGGGTTCAAAGCGATATCACAAAAGAGACTACGACAGACAGACGGACATAGTCAGAGGTTAAAAATGTGCAAACAAACACACTAATGAGTTTAATATTTTTCAATATTAATGTTGGTGGTTGGGGGCTCTTTTAAAGCTTTAAATAAAATTATCTAAACAAAAATATCATGCTTTTTTACCATATTAAATAAGTTCACCTAATCAGAAACTTGATTGCTACATGATTATTTGAAACAAGAAAAAGTGATAACTTCAGCTGTACCGAAGCTAATATACCCTTCACAGGTGCATTTCGTTTAGTAACTATGTGTCCAGTTTGTATGGAAGCTATATGCTATAGTTAACCGATCTGAACAATATGTTCAGATATATGTTATAGTGGTCCGATATCGACAGTTCCGACAAATGAGCAGCTTCTTGAAGAGAAAATGGCGTTTGCAAAATTTCAAAACGATATCTTAAAAACTGAGAGACTAGTTCGTATATATACAGAGAGACGGACGGACGGACAGACAGGCAGACGGACATGGCTAAATCGACTCAGCTCAACATACCGATCATTTATATATATACTTTAAAGGGTTTCCGACGCTTCCTTCTGGGTGTTACAAACTTCGTGACAAACTTAATATACCCTGTACAGGGTATAAAAATTATATTATATATATATATGTTTTAAGACTGCCTAGTATTATTAATAACTCCTACACCAGGTATTGCTTTACAAACTGAACGATCGGGATTAGATTATTCTTAAGAAACTTTATGGCTTATTATTATTACAAAAAAGAAAAAAGATTTAAGCAAATATTTATATGAAAGTACAATTCGCAGTTCCTCCATATTTTATAAAAAAGATAATACCGAGAAAGCAATAGTTTCATTTCAATTCATTTACGAAATTTCCCATTTCGTCGTTTATACATATATGTTTAAAGCGTGTAAGTACTATAAGTATATTTTCTTTTGTAGCAATTAAGAGATTTTCCCTTGATAAAGCACCCGCCATGAAAGTTAAAATTGCTTTTTCTTTACGAGGCAACCATGTGCGACAAACATTAATTTTCGTAAATTATTAAGAAAACTATAAACATGCGTACGCGTATTTCGTACATTTAAGAAAAAAAAAGACTGTCAAGATGGCGCAAAGATTCATATACATATACATAAGTGACTTACACAAATATTTATTGGAAACTCGAAATATTTTATTAATTCGCCAAACTCTGATAATGAATGCCCTTTTTTGGCAAAATTTATTAGCTTGTATTGTTAACCCATATAAGGGTAGACATGCATCTAAAACAGTTTATAATATATTAAAGTAATTCTGTCTTATTTAAATAAATTACAATTATATGACGCAAGCCTTACCATTTCCAAGTACATTTAAAAGAAGATATTTGATGAATTTAATATTTGCTTTGCTTTGAAAAAGGTCACTTTATGAAAAAGTGCGCTAAATGGTTAAATTAGAAAATAGGAATAGTCACAATTTCCACTTTTCGGTCTGCGAGTTTTCCAAATCTGGAGCGATAGCACTCCTCATCATGCTTGGTTGCTATTATTGCTGAAGGTATTCCATTTAATGTTCCCAAAAAATGTATATAATAAATGAGTCGATTGCAGTTACGTACAAATTTGCGCACACAAGGCTATAAGCTGTTTAAGCCAGCATTACAAAAAGCTTAAACAAACATAACGCCACAATTTGTGGTCAGTAAAATGGCACCTAAGTGCCGTAATTTATATTTCATGCAAAATATTTAAAAAACACGGCGTTTGTTTTTGCCTTTCCATTTTTTTGCCAATATGTAAATTTTCTACTTTCAGTTCTTATACAGAAAGTTTATCATCAAGCACAAGCTGGCAGTCAGGGCTAACGTTTTAAAGATAAACATTTTATGCGCCTAACTCGTGTTTTGCCGCCATTTTCACAACAATTATTCACCAAGTGTTAAAATATTTATAAAACTCGATTTGCATAAAACTTAAATAATAAATCATAGTTTTCCGTTATAGTCCGAAATATATCTCCCGAAATGCAATGAAGCCAAGCATTTCATTACAAAATTTTTGAAAAATTGGATATCTTTCTGTATGACTCAAATAATTTGTAAAAAATTGTGAATTGTTTTTAAATTAAATTATTATTAAACTAAATTAAGTGTTATTACAATTTTTTGATCGGATCCTAACACAGTAGTTCCAAAAACCGTACTACTCAAATTAACCACGTCTAGCATTACTACATATTCGCTTAGCAGCATGTAATATACCAAAAATAAATGTTTGATTATCGAGCATTGGAAACCAACAAGAGCATTCAGCATAATTGCCATATAATAAAGGTTTGGTATACGTATATATACATAAACGGCCTACTGGGCGTATTATTCGCAACACCATCACCCATCTTGAGACCCAGCATTCATTATTGGATAATATTCGATCGAGTAGACCACGTTCAGCAAGCAATGAGGGAAATGTAGTTGCCGTATCTGTGAGTGTACAAGCAGACCATGGAGAGCCGATTAGGCGCCGGTCGCAGCAACTCGGACTGACATATGGAACGACTTGGTGCATTTTACGTCAGCTCTTAATTTCATCTTATGCAAGAACTGAAGCCGCTAGACCTTCCCAAGCGACATCACTCTCTCTATAAGCTCCAAGAATATACAACGTTTTCGAGTAAAATTTGTTCAGCGGTGACGCCCATTTCTGTCTCAATGGGTATGGAAAAAAGCAAAATTGCGCAAATTTTGGACGAAGAGTAACCTGAAGAGATTCAAGAGCTGCCATTACACCATCATCATCGGTTCCATATTTCTTCAAATGGATGCCGGTGAGAACGTAACCGTCAATATCAACCGTTATCGCGCAATGATAATTCACTATTTGATGCTTGAAACTGAAATTCGTGATCTCGACGACATATGGTTTCAACAATATGACGCCACTTCCTACAAATCGCTTCAATCAATGGAGTTCTTGAGAGAACACTTCGGTGAGCAGATAATTTCACGTTTTGAACCGGTCGATTGGCCACCAAGTTGTTATTGTATCACACCGTTAGGCTTTCTCCTATGAAGATTTGTAAAGTCTAAAGTCTATGCGAACAATTCCGAATCATTTGAGGCCATGGAGCACGTGTTATTTGCAAGTTACCAGTCGAAATGTTCTAACGAGCCATCGAAAAATTAACTCAACGGATGGACTATCTGAGACGTAGCCGCGGCCAACATTTGGACTTAATTTTGAAGTTTATGTGTTATTTTCTTTAAAACAGCAGGGAAACTCGAAATGAATCACCCTTTATATAAAAAAAAAATTATTTCTTTTGAATTAGGTATAAGTATATGTATATGGTAGCAATATTTTGCTATTTAAAATAGGTCAGGAAAAAATAAAAGCCAACTGAAAAATTTAAAAAATTTAAAAGTGAATACCATTTAAACAAAAATATCATACTGAAGTTTTGACAGAGTTGTCGACTTAATTTTGATCACATGAAGGTAAATTTAAAAAACTGGAAATACATTTTCCGATGAGTGCCGCAAGTTTATTATATTACCGAAACATACCCACAAATATGGTATCACTACGGGTTAGTGCAGGGCAACAGTAAAGAATAGGAATAAGTCAAAGGTGATTGATATGTTCCTACATTGAACATTTCAAATTCCAGTGCCACAGCAACTGGTAAAGTTCAAAAGTGTAAGATACACTTACCTAGATGTATGTATGTAATGCTTTAAATTAATAAAGTTTTAGGGTGTCATAGATTTGCAATTGTAAATTTAGGAAGAGAGCGAATTTACAATTAATATATTCAACCAATTCAGAAATGATTAAATGTGAAAAATATATATTCAAGAAATAAAGAGTTGACAAAAACTGAGTATGTTCACCTCAGATATAAAGATTCAAAAATTATTGAAATAAAGCTGTGATTTGAAATACAGTGGCAATCATATTTCAATATATTTAATTTTGAAAGAAAATAAATTGAGTCATAACATAATACATATTTCAAATCGCGGTCTTTGCAGACTAATATTGCAAGTCCGGAAATATTAATGTGCATATAAGGTGTTTTAAGTGTGGGGGCAGATAAACACAAAAAAAAAACACTACAACGGTAAACTCTTCGCAAATCTAGACCCAGGAGTCTAAGGGAAACTTTTCAATTTTTAATAGAATTAAAATTATTTTCCCCAAAAAGAGAAAACAACACTCCAAATCTTCTGCTTTATGGCGCAAACTATTTACACGTCAACAGCAGCAGATGTTGCAAGTTATCACCAAACCTGTACAGTTACGAAAGCGTTACATAGCGGAAACTTGAAAGTTGTTCTCGACGATAGCAAAATAATATTATCAGCTTTCTTGATATCCAACAACACCAAATGATGCAAAAATAAAATATTAAATTGAAAACAGGCAAAAGCTTCTCATACATGCGCACACTGCACATGGTGTTGTCAGCTATCAAGAAGAAGCATAGGAGAATGGTAAGCGGATTTGTTATGTCATGTAAAAAGTGAACTATATTAGTAACAGTGAAAATTGCGATATGTGATAGACATGCACTTATAGGTACCTACCTACTGACTTTCGAACAATGAACACACTCTTGACATTCCTGAAATCTTAAATTTACTCTATTTCTTCTCAGTACCGAACAATGAAAACTGATAGGGTGCAATATAAGTTGCTTTTTACACTATCTGCTTAGAGTTCCAAATATGTATCAAAAAAATGACTTTTGACCCCCCATATACTGTTCCTTTACGGACCTGGTCATTTTTTTGGTCATTCATGAGAACATCTCGTCCACATAAAGCTACACATTTTCATGTCTCAATTCGTCTTGAATAAATTTTCTAGCAAACAATACTTTTTGCAGCTTTTGTGGTTGATTTTTCCAAATAGACTAGAGGAGCTGCGCGAACTGAAGGTTATTCCGGAAATTGTCTTTAACAAAACTGTCGAAGATTCGAAAAAACGTGTATCGGGGCCATAGTATTTACGATTGGAGGTAATAAATATATTGTTTAGTTTCATTAATACCTAGCTCACCAACTCACTTTAGCTAGAGAGTGATCACAACATGATAAAAATATATAGGAACTTAGAAATCTCAAAATATCTCAAATAATGGTAAATATAGAACTAGGTTCATTCGTAAGAAAGTTTTATTCTTTTTTGTAGATTATTTTTACCTCAATATTTCTATGCCTAATCAAGCCCCGAGATGTGTGATAGAAGTATTATTTAAAAAAAATAACCCTCAATTATATACTGACCACAAACAGTATCAAATTAAATTATGAATTGAATTTTCAGCTGTAAAATGAGGAAACAAACTAATCAGGTGTGCCTTAAAATGATGTCAACAAATGTTGTCAACACTAAGCATACAACCAATTAAAATGGAAATTCACATTCGGCCGTTATCAAAGCTCATACATAATTTGATTATGTCACTTTAGTTATGAGTAGAAAATTTTTCAAATCAAACAAATAAATAAAATAACTGTTCACAGCTTATAAATGAATACAGTTTAGGGAATATAGATATTGAAATTTAATGATAATTTGCAGAAAAAATATTTCAACTTAACTTTAACCGTAAGTCACTCAGTAAAACAAGGATCAGTAGCCAATTATGCACAGTTCATCAATATTTTAACGATATACTTTAACACAATATTAAAAAAATGTATTTAACCAACAAAAGTCTGAAGAAAGTAATTATTTAATTTCCTTTGAAGAGCCTATTTCTCAATTAAGCAAAAAGCTAATTATGTATCCGCATCAGCGTATATGTGCGTGCGTATTTGCAATGCAATAAATTGAGAAAAGGTTAAAATCGCAATCCTTCAGAAAGGACAGTTAATCAATCTTTGATCGAAAAAAACTGTTTGCCCTTATAGTATATATATATAGTTAAAACAGAAAAAAATTCGTTGAAAATATTGCGTGTTAATTTGCTTTACTATGCATCCCGACAACAAACCAACCAGCAAAGAAACCAAATCACAACAACTGCTGATCCCACTACTAGTCAACTTAATGACACACAATGACAAGTTACTCAAGCAGCCATACGATGACACTCAAAAAAATTTAAATAAGTAAGAAGAAATGCCATAAATTGAAAATGGCGTAATTTAAAAGACACAAGATGATAGCAATGATGATGGTGATGCCGTTTACGGAAATCAATGAAGTTAATGATAAATATATTGTATCATACTAAGCGGCGACAGTGCGTTTACTTAACCCAAATTATTATGAGATAAATAATCACAAAAAATGTTCAGCAGTTGACGAAAAAGTAAGTAAGTGACATAGTTTTAAAAAAATTCCGATAATTTCTTATGATCCTATATAATTTTATATTGAGGCTAAAACCCTCAAATATATAAAAATACGTCGTACTCTAGTTTTTAAGGTAAATCAATGTATACTGTTGTAGATACCAATAAAATATAAAAATATATGTTCTAATATAGTCTTCAACTCCAAATTCAGAACGGCACAAATAAATAAAAGAAAAGTGAATAACCGGACCTAGTATTCAAGAGTGTGCTTCTCATTGTGATGTGAGATATGTGTGGATAGATATGCAAGGTCACATATACATACAACTTATGAGCTAAACTGTTGATGTTAGCATCTCAATGGATAGCAACCAGAGCAGCAATGACTCTATCTCTGGTTATTCAACCCCATAAGTTCTCACCTTAAACAAACTTTCAGCTGAGCAGAGACACTAGCAAATATAGAAATTTTCACATGCAACTGGAAGGACACCTGTCCAAATTCATGCTAACAAGCAAGCATATCTCCAAAAAGATAAGTGAAGCTAAACCCTTAGGAGAGAGAGAACATATTATGCACACAAGCTGCGCGGATATATGTATGTATATTAAAGGCATTAGTGTTATATGTGTTAAGCTAAATTCATTAAGTCACACAAAATACTTTGTTTAAACAAGCGTCAACATACATATACATATGTATATAATGTTAAGCCTTAAACAGTGACAGAAAAACAACTTTGACTGAATTTGGTTTTTTGCAAAAAAATTTATTAAAAATGAATAATGTACGAACTTTTATTCACTTCAATTTAGTATTAATTTTCAAAAACCGTTTACATCGCTACCATAAGTAACCAAAAAAACCCTCATACACCCCATTGGGCCTGTAATGTATTTAGGTTTTGTTCAGATAATCATAAGCAAGATTTAACTCAAAGTGAAGGAAGAGTTAAAAGAGTGGAAGCAATACGTTGTCGTCCAACTCCTTTTCATTTTCATTTACGTCAACAACACATCGTAATTCTGAATTGCTTTTCCCCATATTCGTACCTGTTGGCATTTATTTACACACATAAATTATTATTTGCCAAGATTTTGTTTTTATCTCATTTTTCTATCTTCATTTCCTCTTCGTTTCTCTCGGTTTGCAACCATCTGTTGCTGTCTGCCAGTTTTACAAATGGCTTTAGTCGTTTGTTATTTACTTCTGAAGAATTGCTTTGGATTTTTGTAATATGTTGATGTGTTCGTGATTTTACATATCCTGCTCGCTTTCGCGACTAAACTAAAATATATATACTTTGGAAAGCAAACATTTTCAAAGAGTTTGGAAGCTTACGTTCACTGAATTACCAAGTCTGCAGTTTCTAACATGTGGGACTCTAGCGTACTCACTCATATTTTAAACATTCTTCAGCGTTGAAAACTATGCATTAAAATTTTAAAACCTTCTTACGTGGCATTACAGTTTAGAAAAACAATAAATTTGAAAGTCATAAAATCACTTAGTAACGTTTTCATTTTTTGACAATTTGTTGGGTGCTGTATTTTTGATAGTCTTTCTGCTTTTTCAACACCTGAGTTAATTTTCCTTTTCACTGAAACACTTTTTAAAATCACTTTCTGTAAATAGATGCGCACACTTGTTGACTTTTACACTTTGAGTGTCGCTTTTTTTGTTTATTTTAGTTTCCATTATCACGGTCAGTGTTTTTCATCCACTATTTCGCCTAAAGTATTTACTTTGCGTTGTGTAAAAGCAAATGCTAAAAGGGAAACCTTTGGACTGGGCATAATGAAGAGCAGTGGCTTTCTGATTTGTTTGTTTACAAACAACACCAATTATGTCAATATGCCTCAGAATGGAGCTAAGGAAGGGATAAATGCTCAAAGCTTACAGCAACAAGTGGTATTTTAATGAATTGAAGACAAAACGATGAGAGCACGAAGTATACTTATATAATGCTTTTGAATACTTTAGCATAAATGCCAAGCATATGCATAAGGACTGAACAAGGAATATTATGCTTGCCATGAAGTTTGTAACAGCCAGCAGGCAACGTCGGAGTCTCTATCAATTACCATATATATGGTATGAATGATCAGAACGAGCTAGTCCCTTAGCATTTCAGATATTTATCTGAAATTTCAAATCGTGTTTTCTGGCTTCTTTTTGATCGGAATTGCTGATAGCGGACCACTATGCCATGTACCTACCATACAATCTGAACGATCGGAATGCGTGCTTGTATGAAAAAATTTTTCCTTTGACGAAATATCTTCAAGTAAATTGCTTAGATCGAACCACTCTAATAAACAGCTGTCATATAAACTGAACTGATCTTATTCTTGTTTTGAGGACACATCCTAAAGTTTCAGATTTTGTCATAGCCAACGTAAAGGAGATGTTTTTTAAGGAAGAGGACTTCTACTCGAGCTAAATCTAAAGTATACCGAGGTACATTCAAATTCTAAAGTAATCATGTGGATATATAATTTTTTTAACATTTTAAAGAAGCATTAAATTAACTTTCCTTCAGTTTGCCCAGTGATTCCACATTGTGCATTAAAACAAATATTTTCCTCTATTTTAAGCGCTCAGGTTGGATGGCATCGCTGCTGGCAAAGAAGAGTAAAGGTGGAATGCAATTGCCTTGAGCTTAATACCGCACATTTTGCATTGCAAGAAACATCCATTTTGGCGCATCCTAATAAATTGAGTTCAGGTGCATTTTTGACATTGGCATTTAATACTTTTGAATTACAATGCCTGTTCTTAGAAAGTAGAATTAAGATGTTAGATGTGAAAGAATTTAGTTGTTGTTAGAGTTTTCTCCTTCTGTGAGTATATAATTTGTGCATGTTATTTATGTATGTCCGACACTTCCGCTTTCATCCAAAGAGTGTATAGCTAAAGCCCAGTAATAAACAGGCACCCAAATATTTCAAATAAGACTGTTTGCTAGGAATTTATCTATTTGTTTGTCAGTTGCAAGGCAGTGGAAGAATGAAGAAGCCTGTTGCTTCCCGTAAAGGGCAGGAAGTGGAGACTTTATAAAAAAAAGTCTTGTTATATGAGACAGTATAAACAGCCAGTCATCAAATAAAAGAAATATGCATCAATAAACAAATACTTATATTATATGTATATACGATTATATATAATATACGACTATATTTTTGTAGACAAACATATAACCAATTCTTGAATGAGATTTTTGTAAATCTGTATGCAGAGGTATTTAAATAGTTTGTCCTCTTTGCATTATTTTTCGTTTGCTTCTAAGAATATGCAATTTTATACAAATGATGTAAATTCTTCTATATATACATACAGCCCGCAAGCGCACTAGTTAAAAAATTTAACTCTTTATTTTGGCTTACTTCAATGGCAATTTGTTATTTGGAATTGTCTGAATGTGAATATAGGTGGTGAATATTTGTAAATCTAAATATATAACATTGATTGCAAACACCTGAGATCTACACGTGTTGATTAGTGCAATTGATAACATGTCAAGAAAGTCTCACAAGTGCGTGCTGATATTTTTGTGGAAGCTATTTCTTTTGTAACTAGAAAAGTTTTCTTCCTGTTAAGAACCAGTCACACTACATGTCCTCTGGCATTTTAGTATAGCTATTCGAAACCGACAACGCTACAATTACTCACAGGTATTGTGTTGCAGTAAAACTTGCTGCTGCAATTTCCACCATTCTCTTTTCTTTCAAAATTTCTTCACACCTACTATACGTAGCAGCTTTTTATTGGCACGTGCACAGAGTAAGTATGTTCCTTTGTACAGCTACATAGAAAAGTTATTGAACTACAGAGTCAATTCAATCGCAGAAAAATATAAATTATACACACAGTTAGTTCCAACATAGAGTTTAATTTTCTTTAATTTTCAGTCTACCTAACAAAACTTGAATATAATTTATTATTAAGGGAATAATGTATATAATTTTGAATTTTTTAATGAGAGGAAATTTATGTTTCCAAAATAAAAGAAGTTATGACGACATCAATACCCAAAACATAGGAATTTGTGTAACCAAGCACTAGTCCAAGCAAAAAAAAATCTCATAATTCATAACAGAAAATTTTTCTGTTTCAATTGAGAGTAGGACAATATTGACAGAAAATATCAATATACAATGAAAATGTGGCCAAAGCGTAAATCAGTCACTCCAAGAAAAATAAATTTAAAAATATTCTTTAGTGAGCTATGAAGAGATTATTTTGCCTACATTTCACATAAATTTCGGCTGATAAAAATTTTGCTGTTGTTTTGTATAACTGAAACAGAAATTTCCCAAATACAGCGAGGCAAACACTAAAGAGGCAATATTTGTTGAGTACCCACACGTCACCTGATAAAGATTAAGAGCTTTGAAGTAAAACTGAACTTTTTTAGGAAACCATAAAACGGAAAATTACATAGACTTAATAAACGAACTTATATGTATGTTATATAAAACTTTCGACTTTGATATACATGTCTTTAATAGCACGTACGCAGGACTCTCATATGGAATTCTTTGCAAATTTGATTGCTATGAGTGACGAAAGAGGCGAGTTCCATCAGTGCAAAATCTTCCAGGAACAAAATAAAGCTTTCTCAACTGACTTCAACCAAATTCGGTACATTTCTTTAATTAAAAAATGCGAATTTTTTTATAAATTTGAGATCAGATCATACTTCCAGGAACATATGTCTAATATTTTTCGAACTTTCAAAAAATTTTGGAAAAAAATTGCATAAACATTTTCTTAAATATTTGATACAATGTCAATTCAATTTTTTTCTCATTCATATATTAATGTTTTCCATTTTTAAAATTTTGTTGTTATGTTATTATTATTATACTTTCTTGCAATATATTACTAACTATTGTTAGTTAACAGTTGTAAAACTAATGAAGATAGAAGCAAAAAAGTCTGAGTTAAAGATCAATTTTATTTCAATGTGCATATATCACGAGATTAGCAGTGCAATAAGTAAACCGTTCACGAAAATGAATTTGAATAAGCAATACATACATATCTACATACGTGTGTAAGACTATCACAAAACAGCAATTTTTATACTCTTGTTAATTAGCATTTATCTTAGTTTAATAATATTTCCATTTGTGGTTTAACTCACCCAAATATATTTTACGTGTCAGTTTTAATACAACTTTACACATTCAAGTTTTATTTGCTTACATCCACATTCACACATCAAAAAATTTTATTTATCTACATACTTTTAAAACATTTTCACATTAACTCCACTTAAATAATTTTAAATATATTTGTCACAACACACTTTTTTATTTTCTTTTTCACTTGCCTGATTTAATATTTTATATTTTCTTCAATAGTTTTCCCGATTTAATAACAAATTTTCTCTTACTGCACCAAGCACACTGATTTTTTACTTCGCTCCAATAGTTGTTTGCCTTCAATTGACATGAATAACGGCAGCCTGTGCTCTTTATTACAAGGAATATTTGTATGCTGAGAAGAGCAAGCGACAATATTAACAAACAAAGGTGAGCTCATACTTGCGTAAAAATTGATTAGTTGTGAGTATGTAGTTGATTTGTTGTTTAACGCCTCTCTTTTGTTATTTTTCTCATTTATTAGTAATTTCCCTATACTGCACCGATTGTAATGATATCGCACTCGGTCCTTACTAGTTGTTTATGTTTTATTGACACGATCCACATTACCTTTTGTTGTATGACATATAATGATGTTTGATTTTTGCATGCTGAGGTGACCAAGTGAAAATATTAAGGTGTCAATCAATAAATATCAACTTATTAACATCAATTATTAAACGTGGTACACTAAAATTATGTGTGCTTATGATACAATATATGAAAAGAAGTGCATATAGTATGTGTTTATTTTTCAAAACTGTCGATTTAAATAAATTTAAATTGGTTATCAACCGAAGTAGGGTTTAGAAAAAAAGTTGTCAAAATCCTGCAACCGGTATATCTTTGAGAACAATGTCAATATGTGTATAATTTCCTTATTGAATAAATGAAATAATTTTATTTAATGAACAAAATAAATGTTTGTGTATGAGCATAGATGTGTATAAAATGGCTTAAGGATGTTAACACAATTTGAGTTGAAAATATTTTGCAATTCTTCATTTATTAAATTTGATAATTTCAACAAAGTATGGCAGATTTATGCTATAGGGAGAGAATTTTTTTTGGAGATTGCATTATTACCTGAGACAAAAACTCATGCCGAATTTCGTGAAGACACCTCGTTAAAAACAAACAGTTTTTCATACTAAGACTTGATTCCGATCGTTTAGTTTGTATGATAGATATATGCTATATTAGTCCGATATCGGCGCTTTTAACAAATATGCAGTTCCTTTTGAGAGAAAATGACGTATGCACAATTTCAGATCGATATCTCAAAACCTGAGGGACTAGTTCAGGTACATATAGAAGAACAGATGGACAGACAGACGAACCTTACCAAATCTCCTCAGCTCATGATGTTGATGACTCATGTAGATGTAAGTATATTTTAGAGGGTCTTCGCAATTTTTTTTATTTGGATGTTACGTACCCAATTCAGGGTAAAAAAAATTTTGTGTGTCATAATTTAAAAATTTCATGTTTAATAAAATTGGTGTATAGACAGATTACACAATTCAATAACAATAATCCATACACTTAGATCTTTTCAAAATCTTCAAAACTGGTAACTAATAGGAGCTTCTGAGTCTAGAAAACATTGTACTCGACCGGTGTCTAGCCCCTTGAGCAATTCCTTGGCACTACGAATTAGTCACAAATTAAACACGATTTCACTTTTCCAAATCTTATCTAAGCGATTTTTCCACAAATCTTTTATAAAAATCGACTTGGCACCAGACATCCAAAAATACCACGAGCATTCGGCTTTTAGGGGAGCTTAACAATAATGAGAATGCCCTTACTACATACCAGCCTCTAAAACACAATAACAGTAAATATCGAGCAGGAGAAACTGGAAAATGCCATAACTTTTGTCATATGCCAGCTTTCTATCAACACGGAGAGCAGTTTGAAAACCTGAAAGGCATGCTTGAAGAGGGAAAATGACGATCTATCCACTAAGCCATGAGATACACTACTGGACGGATGACTAACTACCTCCGAACGAGGCAAACCAAAGGAATGTGAGATGAGGAAAACATTGCACAAACCTCGCCATTGTTTTTGATTGCGATGCAGTCCAAGAGGATAATCAAGAGTAATAAAGAAAAGGCGAACAGGAAGAGGTGACCTAATGTTGTCAAAATTTCACCAGCACAAACGCCTAAAATGCAAAGACCCCATATAACTAACAAACCGTATGCACCTGAAGGAACTTCTAAGCCCTTGAGCTTTGGAAGTTACGAGGATAAAAAATATTCGGATAATCCGGAACATAACCCTTTCTTACTTGTTATTTTCTATTAAAGCTAAATTTTATTTCAATGCATATAGATTTTCAAACTAACAGGACAATAAGTAAACCATTCATGAAAATAAGTTTTAATAAGCAAATAAATAGATATGTACGTGTGTAAAGCTAGCACAAAATTACATTCTTTTAATTAGCATCTGTTTTTATTACATATTTTTCCTATTTGCTGTTTAACTTACCCATTTGCTTAAATCGACTATATTTTACGTCTCAGTTTCAATATAACTTTTCACATTCAAGTTTTATTTGTATATTGTATTCACTTTCACACATCACAAACTTTTATTTATCTACTATTAAAATATTTGCACTTTAACTTCACTTTATATGTACATATATATTTTTAATATTTCTCGTAACACACTTTTTCTATAATCTTATTCATTTATTTATTATTATTCTATTTTTTCTTCAATAGTTTTTGCGATCTAATAACAATTTTTCTCTACTGCACCAAACACACTGATTTTTCAATGATCTCCAATAGTTGCTCAATTGACACGAATAACGGCAGCCTGCGCTCTTTATCACACCATACTCGTTCAAGTAAAACAATTTCAAGGAATTTTGCATGCTGAGGTGAGCAAGCAAAAATATTTACACAAACAAAGGTGAGCGCATACTTGTGTACTTGTAATTGAGTAATTATGAGTGTGTATTTTATTTGTTGCTCAACAATTCTCTTTAGTTACTTTTCTCATATTCGAATAATGATCTCTCACTCAGTCCTTTCTAGTTGTTTATGTTTTATTTACACTATCCACATTACCACTGTTGTATGACATATAATGATGTTTGTTGTTTGCATGCTTAGGTGGCCATGCGAAAATATTATCGTGTGAATCTATTGAACTATTAATCATAGTACACTAAAATTATGAGCGCTTATGGTATTTTCAATTTAAAAAATTGTATATTCATTTTATTAAAACTATTTTTTACACCTGTTTTTATATCGCTTAAAATATTGTCTGATATTAAATAACGCACAATTAAGTTTTAATTTTAAGCCCAATTACTCTACCAAATTTGAAACTCATTTGGTAATTTTTGTATGGGTATCAATCTTAAGTTGTAATCAAATCAACAAGTATCATTAATATACAATTAATTTCGTTTATAGATTTCCCAAATCATAAATTTTCTCTATGCAGCTTCTCGAATCGGCAAAAATGCAGCTGAAGGAGATCCGACCGAGAAGATCAAGAGTAGATTTCTAATAAACCGCACGCACATTTTATTAAACATGCATCATCTCATATAAAAATATAGGCATGTATTTACTTATTTTCGTAAATAGATAGATTCATGTATAAAGCATAGTAAACAGTATCAGAAGGTCAAGCTGTAGTCAGCAGACTGGCAAACCGAGCAATGTTTTCTGAAGCATACGCCTTGGGCATACGAGAGCTTTATGAAATTCCCAGCACTGAAACCACAAACAAACTTTTCAATAATCACAAATAAATAATTTTCTATGTGATGCTATGAACCTCTCTTATAAATACAAACGCAGTAGAACTGGACGCAGTGGCGGCAAATTTCCGAAAAACCAAGAGTAGGGACTATACTTATATACTACTCTGATCAAATTGAAAGGTGAATTATTAATTCATACTTCGCGTGTTTTTCGAAATGGCAAATTTTTCTGTAAGTTGGTAGTACTGTTAGTGACATCTATGCCAAATTTCATGTGAAAATATTTATTAGTATTTGAGATACGCGTTGTTTTGTGCGGCTCCAAAAGTGAATTCTTCGATTTTTACTACGTCTGAATTTATTGAACAAAGAGTGCCGCAACCACAGTATTCGCTTGATTTACCTTCGTGTTCGGTGTGTATATTTGTGATTAGAATAAATAAAATCGGGTGAAAACTCGCCCAAGACACCATATAACTTTCAAGCTTTATGCACACTGAAAGCACTTCCCTGGTTTTAATCCTTGCAAGTTTCATGAGAAAAAATGTTCGGTTATACCCATATTTAGTTCATTCTTACTTCTTTATTCATCACTTTTAATTGCTATAAATTTACTTTGAGGACTGTATTCGACAATAATTTAAAAATTTAAATTAATTGACAGTTAAATTAAATAGAATATAAAACTAGGCGCCGTCTAGCCGACGATAAGAATGGTGTTATATAAAATTTACATTGTAAACTCACAAGCCTGCCTTATTTGCACACATTATATATATAGCGATGGATTATATGTCTGAGACAACTTGTAGGCAAAAAAAACACAAGTAAGGAATGCATAAGTTCGGGTGCAACCAAACATTTTATACTCTTGCAACTTCCACGTATCAAACCCAGGGCAAGACCTTAAGGTGTAAAACGTCAATCAGAGGATCGGAATCCAAGCAATTTTATATATACACAACCATTTTTGAAATTTAGTCGAAATCGGTCTGGTAACTCCCGATATATGGGATTTTGGCTTAAAAACCTCCAAACTTGTCTTACACCTATAGTGTCTTAGGCAAAGTTGTTCTGAATGATCCCTAGAACACATAACGCATGCGGGATTTTTTCGTTTTTTTGGCTTCCTGTAAATCAGCTCGCTCTAATGCACATGACAGTACCTTATATATATACAAAATCTAATAAATATATATGCTAAGGTGTAATTTAACTTACATAACTGATCTTGGGAAAATACATATATTCCACACGTACCTGAAATTGAAAATAAAAGTAAAGATTAATGAGGTTTATTAGATTTAAATAACAAGTATATGGTAGGATTCTTCATAAATATCGATATTAACAACTGCAACAAGCAATTGGGTCCCACTTTCAATGGTTTTTACAAACGTCAAAAAGTTCACAAGGATGGTAAATTTTCACGGCATTAATAGTTAATAGTGTGAAGTAGGTAAGTATGTTAAACAACTGTCAGATTCTTTGTACAAACTCAAAATTGCTACCATGAAAAGCTGAGACCAAAATCCTTCAATCAAAAATACTATTAGCATGGGAAATGTTAAGAAAGCACTCAGTTTTTATTGCAATCAGACTGGATGTATTTACAATGTCGTGCGACGTCTGAAGCTCAAAGGTGAACTTGATCACTGGCAGTGCCAGTGGCGACAGAAGCAAAGTCAAAAGACAACTAGTTATCGACTACTGCATTGGAAACGTTGAAGAACTGCCATGTATACCTATACCACCCATAATTCATAGTTTTCTTCGCATATACTGCACACTATAGGCTCTTTTTCAACACTTCGCCATATGAAAACGTGGCTGCGGACGAGCATGCTTCAAGATGTTGTTTCACATGCATCATGATATTGAAGTCACTGCAGAATAAGTTCTCGAAAAATTTTCAAAACTTGGACCAAATCGTTTTGTTCTGTGAAATTTTTCTATTCAATACACGAACTGACTATAGTATTATGCATTGTAATAAAGTATGTCAACCGCACGTCTACGATTTATAATGTGGTTTTTTTTTCAATTTAGTCGGATTTGATATTAGAAGATATATTTGAAAATTTTCCACTATGATATTACACTGTATAAAGGCTAATATATTTAATATAATAATCTTCATGTTACAAGCAAATGCTATATTCGATTGAACAGGGTATATCCAGTTTGCAACGAAGTTTGTTATACCCAAAAAGAAACGCCGGTGACCCTAAAATATATATGTATGTACATAAGTATATTGTACTTTTGTGGTACATTGATGATCGGTTTGCTGAGCAAAGTCGATTTAGATATGTGCGTTCATTAAATTAAATTATTTCATTTATTCGTTATATGCAGATGGACATTGTTCTCAAAAGTATACCGGTTGTAAGATTTTGTCAACCGTTTTTGTAAATCCAACTTTAGTCAATTGGAATTGGAGTGTAATTAATAAAAATATTTTTGCAAATTAAGTTAAACAAAAAGCTGTATCAAAATAAAAATATATACACTTTTTTCTTTTATTATATTATAAGCACTCATAATTTTAGTGTACCACGTTTAATAATTGATGTTGATGAGTTGATATTTTTGATTCACACGTTAATATTTTCATTTGGTCACCTCAGCATGCAAACAACAAACATCCTTATATGTCAAACAACAAAAGGTAAAGTGGATCGTGTCAATGAAACATAAACAACTGGTAAGGCCGAGGGAGAGATCATTACAATTGGGTAAAGTTAATTGTTTGTAAATGAGAAAGGCAACTAAAGAGAGCTGTTGAGTAACAAATAAAGTACACACTCATAATTACTCAATTTCAACACAGGCCCGATCTCACCTCTTTTTGTGTTATAATATTTACTTGCTCAGCTCAGCATGCAAAAATCCCTTGTAATAAACAGCACAGGCTGCCGTTATTCGTGTCAATTGAAGGTAAACAACTATTGGAGCGCAGTGAAAAGTCAGTGTATTTGGGGCAGTATGAGAAAACTTTTTAATTAATCGGGAAGACAATTGAAGAAAAAATTAAATATTAAATCACTCATGTAAATAAGAATATAGAAAAAGTGTGTTGTGAGAAACATAAAAATATATACATATGTACATATGAAAAGTTATATTAAAACTGAGACGTAAAATATACTCGAGTTAAGCAATTGGGTAAGTTAAACCGCAAATAGGAATATTATGAATTAAATGAAATAAAAGCAGTTAAAAAATTGCAATTTTGTGCTTGTCTTATACACATACACACATATGTTGTATTTTTTTGCTTATTAAGATTTCTTTTCGTGAATGGTTTACTGATAGTCTCGAAATTTATTTATTAATTGTTTATTGAAAAAAAAGTGATCATTAATTCAGACTTAATTTTATTGCTATGTTTTATTTCGCGTGAGCTAAAATTATATTAAATCAATCTTCAAGTGAGATCTATGTATATGATATCAACACATACGCTAGAGAATTGGAATTTATTACATTGGGCCTATGAGATGTAGACGAAGGTCTGGACCAATTTCGGCCGATCTCAAAAGCTTAAAAGAGGTATATTCGAACACAGCAAAGGATAGTTACGAACTATTCAATGAGTCGAGAACTCGTTGACAACGAACTACGTCCAGGACGGCCATCAGCATCAACTGATGATCAACACATCAATAAAATAAAGGAAATATCGGAAGGATCAGTTAAAATCATTTTGAAAGAACATTTGGGCCTAAGAAAAGTGAAAGCGATTGGCTTCAAAATGCCTCAATTTTTTTTCGAAAAACAGCATCGAGTGGACGTCTTTGAAGGAATGCCCTCCGACTACCAGAGTGTCAACACAATGGCTCACAACTCTTGGTATTTGCAGCACGATTATGCACCGCCGCCTGTTTTTAATCAATTTGTGCCGTAACTACTACTAGCTTTCAACAAGCTTAAACGAACGCTCCAAGAAAACCGTTTTGAGTCAGTTGAAGACATTACAAGTGAATCGCTACTCGCATTGAATGCAAGAAGGATGACTTTGTTTGTAATAAGGTTAAGTTCTAAATAAATTAATTGTGAAATTATTTATAGAGCTCTTCAGTTTATTTTCAAAAACTTGTTACGAATAATTCTTATTTTCACACTTTGCCACCAGAATAATCTTCTCCTAGTTTAATATATATATATAATATAAAATATATGTAATTTAAATATAGAAGTTAACAAGCATAAACCCGTTGCCAAAGCAACACAACAGTTCCTGACTAACTAATTAAAATCCACTTGCATCCCCCGTACTACTGGAGGCAATTACCTCTCTGTCACTTGTTGTTAACTAACATTTAACGAAGCAAATTTCGCGTCCAGCTCGGCAGTACACATCGCAATGGATGATATTTCGCCAACTCGGCAAGGATCCAATTTTCGCAGGCAAAGCAAATTTGGCATGCAACAAGTAGAAACCTTGAGGACTGGCTCACATAAGTAAATAATCAAAATGTACATATAGATTTGCTCATATTACTGCATACTGATATATATATGTGTGATATATATGTATATTAGGGTGGATAAAAGGAAAAATATTATTTTTTCGTTTGGTAGTTGAAAGCAAGACTTGATTTTCGGTTAATTTTATAAATAATATCAAGACTTAAAGGCCGGGAAGAACATTAGGGGTCAAAACGTCAAACAAAGGATCGGAATTCAAGCAATTATATAAATATATATATATATATATATATATATATATATATATGGGCGTTAGTTTCGACCCGATTTGATTTATTTTTGCCAATACTTCATCCTGTAGAAGTTTTTAAAAGTACTCTTATATGGGGAATGGACGGGGTAATGCTCCGATTTCATCCATTTTAACAGTGTCGGTAGGGCATGAGCGAATTTGGTTTCTGTAGCTTAAGTGGTTTAGAAGATATTTATATTACTTACATATATACTTGTACAAGGTCTGTCGCAAAAGAAACAGGACTGTTAAAAAAAACAACAAAAAATTAATATTTTTCCAAAGTTATATTTTGTTATTCAAAGTAGTTTAATTAGCGTTTCAAATGAGTGTTTAAGGTCACTTTTTAAGGTAATTTTTCGGAATGCTCTTGAGAATATCGGTCGTCGCCTTTTGGATAGCTGAAATGTCCTGAAACCAGTGTCCTTTCATGGGAAAATGAAGTTTTCCAAATAGGTAAAAATCACAGGGTGCCAGATCAGGTGAGTAGGGTGAGTGATTAATGGTTGATGTGGAGTTTTTTGTCAAAAAATTAGTGACAAGCGTGGCCCGGTAACACGGCGCATTATCGTGCAACAGGCGCCAGGACCTTGCCTCGCGGTATTGTGGTCGAGCACGACGAATGCGTGACAAAAGACGCTTCATAACACCAAGATAAAACACAGCATTAATCGTTTGGCCAGGTGGGACGAACTCTCGGTGTACAATACCCTCGGAATCGTAAAAATAAATCAGCATTGTCTTTATTTTTGACTTCGGAAGTCGATTTTGGGCGGCCCGACTTCTGATCGTCTAAGAGGTCCTCACTACCTTCTTGGAATCGCTTAAACCACTCATGCACATTACTACGGAATAAGCACTGATCACCATAAACTTTTTTCATCATTTGAAATGTTTCAGTATGTTAAACGTTTTCCCAAGTTTAAAACAAAATTTAATATTTGCTCTTTGCATTTTACGACCGATGACCAAAAGCTTCTGTCACTTTTTGATCGATAACATCGATTGTAGTTATCCAATTGTCTTAAAATTTTTACGAAATGTCAACAAGAGATCAACCTTTTTATTTCATAGACCCACAAATAGGTGGCGCCACCAGAAACAGTTATATTTAAAAGTTCTGTTTCTTTTGCGACAGACCTTATATATATATGTATAAGTATATAACTCTAGTTCTAACTCGATATTTTTGAGGTGATATATACAACCGTTAGGTTAACGAAACTATTGTACTCTATAGCAACATATGGCAAGAGTACAAAAAATTAAAAACTGCAAGGCGGAGAATTTTCTCGTTACAATTAAGTGCTCACATTTGGAGACACCGAAATAAGTTCGAATTTTTTACCCACCCTAATATATGGCATATTATTTAATACGTATGTGCTCCAGTGCAAGCGTGTTAAGTTCGTTGCTTGAGAAGCAGAAGCTCGAGTGTAATAGAGAGATGCTCAAATTATATTAAAAGCTGTGAACATGGTCCTAAGGAGATACAAGTATTTAGTGCTTTTATGGAACAGATTGGCAAGCAAGTTAACTGACTAGTTCAATAATAACAACAACTACTTTGCTGTAATTGCTACAACTTTAGTGACAACACAAACTAATTGACGTTTTAACTATATTAATTAAATTTGGTTTACAAATATGTACTTAACTAAAGCAGAAAAAGTAATAACATTTTATACTCTTGCAACTTGCAACGATTAAAGCCGCGGCAAGACTTTCAGGTACAATAGATTTGTTAGCTATATGGGGTCTAGTCAAGTTTTCACCCGATATTATTCAATAAGTACAATAATACACTGTTAATAGAAAAACAAGGTGTGAGATACATATTGGACGATATATGCGTTATAAAGTAACCCGAAGTTCTGAAATTTTTATTTAAGGTATATGGAAGATACTGCACCAATTCAACCTATTTTCTACACACGCACATACAACTTTCAGGAAAAGAGTCACTCTGAAGTCAATTGTATATTTTGCACACTGACCAATATTTTCCCTCAAAAGTCAACTATAGGTACTTCTTCTTCTTAATTGGCGTAGACACCGCTTACGTGGTACTGGAGCTCACATATTCTGTACCTAGAGGCTTGAGCGATTGCGGTTTGATTTGGTAAATTAATAGTTATTTGTTAATATTTATGTTATTTGAGGCTAGTTTCAAAAGATTCCTACTAAAAAATAACTGTACAAATCCCCCTTTTTTCAAAAAGTAAACGAAACATGTTGCAATTAATTGTTAAAAAACAATTTGAGAAGAAAGTATCAATAAGGGTTCGAGCACTAACGCGAATAATTGACAACTTTGCTTTCCAAACCCTCTTTAGCGACAAACTTTCATTACGAAAGTAACTTCTTTCAGTTAAATGCCTTTCTGACATTCACATACTCGTTTACAGTACTAATGTCCATCATTTATACTTGTATGTCTCGCCTTATATCTGTTTTGTCTGCACTTAATGTCAAGTGTAGCAAACGATAATGAAAAATGGCAGAATTGTGTTGATGTCTACCCACATACCCACCAACACTGTGTAGCTCACTTTTTCGTAAACCGGCCAAATCTTCTATCGTCCTTAGTAATATGCTGGTTCTCTACCCCTATTGTTTACCTATAGCGTTTTCGACTTTTTGCTCGCGACACCAACAACGCACATTAATCACACACCAGCATGCTGTAATTAGTGGCAAGCAGCAAGTGCTGGCCGTCACCATAGCTCACATTTTTATGGCTGCATTTTAGACTTGAAATAAAAATCGCAATTTCTACCAAAGCGAAGGAGGAAAGAGGAAGTTGTAAATGAAAAGTAGTTTGCTCCAAACGTAAAAAAGTCAGGTGTAAATTAGTTACTTATCAATTAACTCAGCATATTAGTTAATTATGTAATAACAGGTGGTTCAAGTAGATATAATTTTTCAGTATCGTTTGGCATATTATCATGCAAAGACTAACGTCTAAACAACGTTTACAAATCGGTCTACTTTAAAGTAAATACTTTTATGGTCGACATAATCGGCTTACTGAGCATACTATTCGCAACACCATCACCCATCTTAAGGCCCAGCATTCATTATTGGATAATATTCCACCGAATAAACCACGTCCAGCACGCAGTGAAGAAAATATATCAGTCGTAGCTGAGGGTATATACCAAGACTGTGGAGAGTCGATTCGGCGCCGTTCGCAGCAACTCGGACTAACTTATGTAACGGCTTGGCGCATTTTACATCGAGATCTTAAATTTAAAGCGTACAAAATACAGCTTGTGCAAGAACTAAAGCCGCCTGACTTTCGCAAGCGATATCATTTCGCTCTATGGGCTGAAGATATTCAGGATCTGCCATTTCATCCAGAAAAACAACAAAAACAGAAATATCGGCGACATTTGGTTTCAACAAGACGGTGGCTGTTATTGGTGCTGGCGCTTCTACAGCTGTTGCTCTTGGTGTTGTTCATATATTTGCGGTATTCGTAGGCTACCGTATTTTTTATCAACCGTTAACCTTTTCTCAAAGAAAATTAACCTAGGAATCAGAACTATATGTTGAGAAGCTAGTTCATATGGAAAGTGCTGCTAGGAAATAACCACGTCTAAGCGGTATTATAAAGCTTTACAAAAATTTGTATACAAAAATTATACATGGTATAGTAGAAAGAAATCCATTATTTTTCTAATAGAAGTTTTTACGAATTTGTATCTCGTGTTGTATAAATGCGTTCGAGTTATGTTGTATAATGTTAGAAAGTTAAGATTTCCAGATAGTTTTGTGATTGCTTGACTCAGTATTGTTTAAGCAGGCGGCAAAGATAGTAGACACTAGCAAAAGAGAAAATACCTTCGAGAGACGATGAAATCCCAAGCAATCAAGCGTTTGGAAATGTTAGGAGTGCTTTGAATGGCCAATTATTGAAAATGTCGATAAAATAATGTAAATCGACGAGACCGATCTATCGATTAGCACTGTTGAAATTGGACAAGAACTAAAGATTAAATAAAAAACTGTTTGAAACCTAAAACCTGAATAGTAAAAGCAGCTTCATGTATGGGTGATACACGAGATAACGAAGAAAATCAATGAATCAATGAATCATCGAATTTGCATCTATTGTCACAGACAGTTTTAACAAGTGAAAGGCATTCGTTCGTTAACAAGCAAACGGAGCAGGCGCTGGAAAATAAATTTAATTTTCTTTTGAATATTTTTGTATTCGTACAATAACAAATTTAAAATACTTTTTGTATTCGGTTGATAACGATTTAAAATAAACAAATTTTGGACATTCTTGATATCAAATAAGCAACTTGGACATTCTTGACACTATGAATGGTTGCTACATCGCAATAATGTGGATCTATTAACGAAACCGATGGTTAGCCAAGGTTGTTGACAGATCAATTCGGATCTGTACTGTTAACAATTAAGTCCTCTGAATCAAACAATCGCTCAGATGAGGCCAATTAACAAATACAAAAGATTCCTTACTGGAATTTAATTTTTCTTGATCAGTTTGTATGGCAGCTATATACTTAAGTGAACCGACCTGAACAATTTCTTTGGAGATTTTACCATTTCTTTAAACAATAATTCATACCGAATTTTTTGAAGATATCTCGTCAAACCAAAAAGTTTTCTATACAAGCACTTGATTCTACAATACCTTTAGCATTATGTCCTAAATTGTCAAGTTGATCCGTGTAATAGTGTCAGAGATACAGCCTTGAGAACTTGTGCGGTCTGAATGCGTTTTTCACGAAACTTTGTTTTTGAAGTCGGTGACAAGATTTCTCGAGAACTACTCAACTACAATGTTTTTGTGAAAATGTCTGTCAAAAATCCATTTTCAGTTTTTTTTCCTTTGTCTAAGTTCTAAGTCAGGGTTTTATTAGGGTTTTTTCACTTGAGATGATCCTGTAAGGAGTTATCCTGTCAACGTGGTGGCATCTTTTTTCCGAAGGGTCACCGGAAATGGCGTCGAAATGGCCGAGTTTGAAATATTTTTTTTCCAAAAATTTCAGAATTTCTTTGTTAATATTGTCTGTTTGTAACAATAAAACATTCTAATAAAATATTTAATTTTTTAAATGAGAAAAAATTGAAAAAGGCAATATTTTACCCTAGAAAACCCAAGCAACCCTTAATGCATAAACAGTATTTTATGTACACACTTATTATAAATATATTTCATATATTCCCTATATTTGTACCTACATACATGTAATGTGTTTTTACAATTGATAATTTTTATTTTTTTTCATATTCCAGGTAACTTTGTTTGCTTTGACGCTGATGTTTGGAAAGTTCTGATCTACACTTTCGTGGAACAGTATAAGTTCAAGAAAATTGACGGTGTTGACAAACCAGAGGCTGACAGCATAATTAATTTACCGAAATTGGATATTATATGTATATATTAGGGGAGACGAGGGAACACACTCATAAAAGCTGTTTTGACGGGCTTTCCACACATCCACTCAGAAGGTTTTATTGTACGTTGAGTTGTCACACGCTTAAAAAATCATTTTTCGCCATTGACATATGAAAATGCTAACTTGACGCATCATCATCCCATGCCCAGGTTGACAAACTCTTCACACCAGCTGCGCTGCGTCTCGCTGATTGGTGACAAGTAATACAAGTCAATCAAGGCGCATGTGGAGAAGCTGCGTATCATTAATCTTTATATCACATTTCTGTATTTAGCTGTAATTAACATTTTTTTCCTAAATAAACAATAAAAAAATAAAAAGTGAAGAAAAGACAATGAAAACAGTCAAAAGACAAACATGAATTTACTAAACATAGTGTAAAATAACAAAAATGAACTCTTATTGAAGATATCAAGTATTTTTTTAGTAAAATTCAATGTATAGGTATACATATGTGTTGTCAATGCAAAAATAATTGAAATAAAAGAATATTTAACTATTTGAAGCCACATAACTTTATTTTTATAATGTTTCCTTATTTGTTCATTTTCACTTAATTTATATTTTATTATACCATCCAATTTTCAAAAACTCCACTCAAATTCTTATAATTTGATACCAATATCATCAAACTCGGTTAATATTTGCCCAAATTATAACAAAAATTCATTTTTTCTTATTTTCAAAAATTCTTCTCAAATCCTTTTAGTTTGACACCAAAATCGTCAAGATCAGTTAGAAATTGCCGAACTTACGAAAAATCGCAGTTTTCTCAATTTTTTTCTAGCTTTACAAAACTCTTTTCAAATTCATTTAATTTGACACCATATATATCAAAACTCGGTTAAGAATTGCCGAAATTACAAATAATCTCTCTTTTCTACATATTTTCCAAAACTCTTCTCAAATCCCTTTAACTTGACACCAAAAACATCAAGATAATTTCAATATTCTCAATATTTTTCCAATTTTCCAAAACTCTTTTCAAATCCCTTTAGTTTGACAAACAAACTCATTAAAATCTGCTAAGATTTGCCGAAATTATAACAAAAACTGTCATTTTTTCTACTTTTCAAAAATTCCTCTCAAATCCTTTTAATTTGACAATAAAATAATCACAATCAGTTAAGAATTTGCCGAATTTACGAAAAATTGAAATTTTCTTAAATTCGTCCAATTTTCTAATCCTTTAAAACCCTTGGCTAAGATTTGCCGAAATTACGAAAAATTCCAATCTGGTCACCCCAGCCCATGGCGGCGCATCCAAAATTTGCGTTTCACCAAATCGCCAATTTGCACCAGGCACCCAGAATCGCCCAGTAGGTAGCAGCCGCAAAAAATTTTTTCTTCCTGTAGCCTACCTCAAAGGCGCTGTATGAGCTGCGTTACCGGCATATGCAGGATAACCGGAACTGATGGCTGATGCCACATTTACGTGAATAACTTCCGTAATTCAGCACCGATTT